>NW_013952746.1:570580-574940 GCF_001266775.1 Austrofundulus limnaeus | reverse complement strand
TATTGTTTATTTAGTAAATTCTAGTAGTTCAGAAAATTAGATATTTTTTTGTAAAATTTAAAAGAATAATTAAATAAATGTTACTACACCCAAAAATCCTTTTATTCAGTGCAGCCTGGTGAGGACCCACTGTTCCTTCTGGGGACAAAAGCCTGGTCCCCATTGAGGGAAACACAACTGATGGTCAGAGGTCAGGGTTAGGCCATAGAAATAACCAGTAAATGAATGGAAGTCGATTGAAAGTCCCCGTAAAGATAGAAGAACAAATGTGTGTGTTTGAGTTGTGATCTGTCTATAAAACGTCTTCCCAGCAGCTGAATGACGTGATTTTTATTTAAATTAAGTCCTGCTGTCCTGTTAGTGGAACAAAAAACTTCCAAATGAACCAATGTGAAAAATACATTTATTTAGCATGAAGTCAGTCAGTTAGTGTCATTTAATGTGTCACTGTTGTTTGACCACAGTGCTAAAGGGAATAACAATAAATTAAAAGTTTCTTTCACTGCAAACAAATCAAGTTTTTTTATTAAGAGTCCAAACTTGTTAGAAATGGTTTCAAACATTTTGCATTACGACCACAAACTTTATTCACAAACTGACATGATTAATGCCTGAAAACAAATGTTTCATTTATTCAACAAGTCCTTTGCTAATTTTAGACTTATCTTAAAAACATAATGTTTCAGGGTTTTACTAACCTCTTTTTGAGTTCTTGCTGTGACAAACAAACGTTTCRTACATGAAACAACAGATAAAGGGATGTTCTTGGAATTAGGATGAGCAGAATTAAACTGTCACGCCCTTTTCATTAATCTATAAAGAAATGAAATTTCCTTGAACTGAACATTAACGTAAAAAAAAGTGTTTGGAGGTGGCATTAGACTTGACCGCTGCAGTGAGTTTCTCCTGTCAGGTAAATCTGGCGTCGATGGAGGAGGAAGTCGAMAGATCAAAGCACGTTGTTGGCATGGTGTCATTACGGCAGCTCCTTCCCTTCTGGGCCCCCGGGGCCCTGCATTCCTGTCCCGTCTGGACCGAGCCGGGGAGGCGTTCGCTGCTGGATGGGAGGGAGGGTGCTTGTTATTTAAACGCCGGCTTGCTCGCATCTTGAAGTCGTGCATTTCACTCCATCACCAGGCAGCATGGCTTCTGACAACCAGGCGCCTCTGGGCTCCATCGAGAACCCCAAGAAGTTCCTGGACCAGGACTTTGACACCCTGCTGGAGAAGTGCCTGAAGGCTGGGAAGCCGTTTTCAGACCCGACCTTTCCGGCTGAACAGAAGTCCATCGGGATGCCTGAAGACCCWAACCCTGCAAAGGCGATCAAATGGAAGCGACCCAAGGTGGGAGAGTTTATAAGAAATGAAGGAAAAGTTTCATAACAGTATTTTTATTTAGATTGTTAATCTTTAAGAAGAAATGCAAACATGTCCTTTCGCCTTTAAGACTTGATACAAAGAAATCTTTGTGTTGAGTTCTAAAACTGTCATGTGCTTCTTTTATTTGTATTTTTCTTGCTGAAGGAAATCAGTGGGGATGCTGTGTTTGTGGAGGACACGATTGGAACCACAGATATCTGTCAGGGCCAACTGGGTGAGTGCATAAAGATAAAACAATTAAAAATCCTCCCCCTGCCTTCTGTTCAGCTGAATATATCAGCCTGAAGTGTCTTACACAACATCATAAGAGGTTTAATAAAACATTCTAACGTATTTCAATTATAATTTTGAATAAAGTAAAATAAGTCCAGCGCTTCAGGCCTGTTTATACCTTCAGGGCTCGAGTTCAAAGGCGCAGCAGGAGAGAAGCACTTTTTTTAAACAACCATGCTGGCATTCTCACTCCAGCCAGGTTTTAATCGTCCCAGTTCTCTGTTGTTCAGACTGTTTTCTRTTAGTGACGGACTAAACGCCTGTTTTCTGCCAAGCGGCTCAGTCTCGTCATCGCTCTCTGGGATTTCTGTTCCCATTTGTGTGTAAATGTGTCGATACGTCCTGCGGCCTCGTCTTTCGTGTCAGCGTGGTTTTGTTAAAGCTGGAAAACCCAGGATGTGTTTTCGACAGTTTTTCGCAGGAACAGATAGTTAACTGCAGCATCATCAGAGGCAGAAACGCAGAACAGATGTTTGCTGCTGGGGAGGGATGAGGCTCATTGTTGTGTGCAAGAAAGAAAATCACAAACAGAAAGCATTTCCATCACTTGAAACTAAAACCCGGGAGTCCACTGAAATACATTTGAGCCTTTTATCTGAGCTCATGATGTCCTTTTCTCCTCCAGGCGACTGCTGGCTGCTGGCAGCTCTCTCCTCTCTGACCATCCACCCTCAGCTCTTTGCTAAAGTTGTGCCGTCCAACCAAACACTGGCTGAGCCTTACGCCGGGATCTTCCACTTCAGGGTAAATAAACCCTCTCTGCATGTGGTCACACACAGAGATTTAACAACTTTTCCCCAAAAAACATGACGTTTTTATTTAGTATYRTTTCTCAATCCATCATTAGTGACATGTTGCTTTTTTTTGCCTAAAAAAGGCAAAGATTTAATGCAGCCAAGATGTTTTACAACAACACATGTGCATTAAATAATCCTTTATAACTCATAAGAACAAACAAAACCAAGGAAGTTTTGTTTTGTTTGTTTGCACACCATAAAAGTTATGAACACAAAGAAGAAAGCAACAGCGTGTTTAAAATCCTTTTAAAGATCAGCTTTAAAATGGCACCAATCCACTTTGCTCTTCATCCTCCTCAAACCAGCCGTTAGCTCATCAGCCTGGTCAGAATTAAACAATTTCTCAGGAATAAAAAAACATCTACAACAGGTAAGATATTAATTAATTAACTAGAGGAATTGTATTTCTTGCAAAAGTGCAGTGCAAATGCAAAACATAAGCTGAAACTAACAAAAATGGTTGAAAAGAGCAGAAAAAAGATAGAGTATGCTGAGTTAAATAGCTGAAACGAACACAATAAAGGCGGCATTGGCTTAAAAAGAAAAGCAGATAAACAGTTAAACTGTACCTGAAAAGACAAATAATAATAATAATAACAATAAAATGAAATTAGCAGAAAGCAGCTGAACGGAGCTGAAGGAAAATAAAATTAACAGGCTGAAAAAAGTGTAACCAGAACAACAGGAGCAGTGAAAGGCACAWAAGGTTTGAAGGATTCTGAAGGAAACTAATAATTTTCAATTAGAAAAAAGAAAACAGTGCAAAAAGGATAAATATTCCAAAAAGTAAAAATTGAKCGAATACAAAGAATCATAGTAGGAATGTGTTGAATGAGACGAACATTTTGATGYATGAATTGTTGAAATACCTGAAAACATTGCAGAAGTTATGTGCCAAATAACATTCAAAAGAAAACTGGATCTCAACAATAACGTTTCCTCAGAACTGAGAAGTTTACAGCTCACGTTTGTCTCCAGGCTTCCATGCAAATAAATGATAAACTGTCATGAACTATCTGAACAATCTAAACCCCGGTTGGATTTATAAACATAAAAATAACAGTTTATGTTTAAATAATTAAGTTTGAGTTTTGAGTCTTTGTTTATCCCTAGTAACATCAAGCAGATTGTCAGGAGTCAGCGATATTTAATCAGATCTGGCTCTAACAGATGCCTGTTCAGTTAGCTGTTCTAGCACTTCAAGAAAGCAAGACGGCAGCTCTGAACAGGTATCAACTCGRCCTGCTCTCACACAGTAGAAGAGCAAAACAAAACACATCTTTATCGCCTCATCAGATACATTCACATCTAAGGAGTTCATCATTTTCTGSCTCGAACCAACTCAGAGATCAATAAACGTAATCTCTGTAGACATCTCAGAACTGTAAGAAGCATTTATCATTTATGTTTGGACCTTCAGAGACGGTTGGGGMGAATGTGGCGTGACTGAACAAGCAGGCCGGAGAGAGACTGAGAACTTGTTTTAGTCTGTCAGGGTGGTGGGAGAGCAGTCTGGACATGCWGAAATACACCAAGTTACACACAAATACACACAGAGACGTTCACACAGCTGTGTCCAAAACTTCAGAGGACACAACACTGATTTATTCATCTTTTAGAAAGTTATTCTCACATAAGCTTTATTAGTACGTCTGTAAATGAAATGTTCGATAGTATATTTATTTATGTTTATTTATATTTACACTTATTCATCATCTGATCACCTCATCAGATTTCTGTAACGTCAGGACCACCTCAGCAGCAGAAACCTTGTTGGAATTTGACTTATCGTGATCATGTACAAGTCTTAATCAAAGTTGAAACAGAAATTATACGTTTATTCAAAAATTAGATCCAATCTGACATCTTCTGTTTCAAATATCTATCTTCATGCCATTATACTCTCAACCA
>NW_013952746.1:565599-570246 GCF_001266775.1 Austrofundulus limnaeus | reverse complement strand
GGTTAACAGTATCAAAAGGCTAGCTAGAAGCTAAAAGTTCAACCAAATGCAAACTACAATCTAAAGGCTGTGGCTAAAAGCTAATAGCAGCATAGCTAAACATACAAAATATTGATTAAAAGTAGAAAAAGAACAGCTAAAATCTAAAATTAGCAACATTTTTGCTAAAAAAAAAWAATAGTGGAATAAAAATACTGAACCATAACAGAGATCACTGTTTTTAAAAGAGCTGAAGTAATCCTTAGGAACGTATCTGTAAATTAAGTTTGAAAAGTAGAAAAGCTACAAAAAAGAAGTGTAAAGTCACAGCATCCATWTCCTGAAAGAGCGGAACGTTTGGATTTATGAATGACTAAAACATCACAAAGTATGCAGGCGTTACGTTGCAAAAACAAAGAACAAACCAAAAAAGTCAGTAAAACTGCAGAGAAAAATGCTGAATCAGCAGTCACTCTGTTAGCATTTAGTAAATGTATGGATTTAAACTCATCACTGGTTCATTTTGTCCCACAGAGGCGTGTGGAGGAAGCTGCGTCTGGACCCGGGGAACTACATCATCGTTGGATCCACTTATCGGCCCAACCAGCCCGGAGAGTTCTTTATCCGCATTTTCTCTAAGATCAGAAACACTTTGGGGTGAGATGAAGAACATTATATTTACACTACTTTCAAAAAACATGAAGGCATTATGGAATATTCAGCTTCTGACCCGTAAATTAAAAGTAATCAAAATTTTAACACCATCTTTGCTAGTTGAAGAATGAAAACAGTCCCTTCCTAACTGTAAKTCCTGATTAAAGTTTCACTCCAATAATTGTTTCACAAAGTTTCATTAAAATCTCTTCAGTTGTTCATTAGATATTTTRCTAACAGACACAGGCAGTTACGTWATCCAAAAAACGCTCTGATTATCAAATAACTACACAGTCCTGGTGGCACGGTGGCTCAGYTGGTAGAGCTGATGCCTCTCAGCAAGAAGGTCGCTGGTTCAAATCCTGGCCCAGGGACCTTTCTGGGTAGAGTTTGCATGTTCTCCCTGTGCATGTGTGGGTTGTCTCTGGACACTCTGGCTTCCTCCCACAGAGCTAAAACATGACTGTTAGGTGACCCTGAAAGGGAGAAGCAGGTACAGATAATGGATGGATGAATGGTTATGTTTCACATTGTGGCAAAAAGCTCAATACAAGTAAAATTTAAATAAAAATAAATTTTAAAAATCGAATTATGTATTTTTAAAGAGTTACGTAAAATAAAAATTTACTGCATTTTCTCATTTTCACATTACTTAGAGTCTATGAAGCTGTGTGTATCAACAGGATGTGATGAAGGATAACCTCAAGGAGATAAAATAATAATCTGATGATGATAATCTTGTTTTGTTTTGTTTTTTAGAGGTCAGGACTTCACCTGCTCTTCTACCTACCTGCCGGTGAGTTCAGTCCCCATCCTCAGATTGCTCATGGACAAAACTCAGGTTTGTGTGATTATATTTTGTGTTTGTGTGTCTCACAGGTTTCGTCCCCCCCTGTCTCCACAGAGGATCGCACCAAAGTTGCGAGCACGTTTGATGAAAAAGCCGGTCCAGTAAGGGTTCTCCGGTACAACAAAAACTAACTCTGTCTTCCCACATGAGTGATTGTGTGCTTTTGTCCTCCTGACAGGACGACAGGCTGGATGCTGARGAGATCACCAAGCTGTTCAACTCAGGTTAGAGTTGAACCTCTTTAATTCTTTGACTGTAGCAGCTGAAGGCCACTAGATGGAGGCAAAGCATGCAGAGCTGCAGCTGAGGAGGTGCAGAGGTCAGCAGG
Organism: Austrofundulus limnaeus; assembly: GCF_001266775.1. Taxonomy (NCBI): domain Eukaryota; kingdom Metazoa; phylum Chordata; class Actinopteri; order Cyprinodontiformes; family Rivulidae; genus Austrofundulus; species Austrofundulus limnaeus. The sequence continues at coordinate 568,435 of NW_013952746.1, read as the reverse complement.
CTAGACAGATGCGTGTAGCTGCAGGAAGTTGAATTAACTTTTTAAATGAACGTTTTCTCATCCTGGCCTCTCCTAATCATTTCTTAAATGCTTATTTTACAAGCATGGTTCTTTTTTATTCTCACGACAGTTGTTGATAAAGATCTGCCTCTGGAGACATGCAGACAGATTATCTTTGGAGAAGATGTATCCTTTAGTGCTCAGTGCCTCCTCGTCCTGGTTCAGAGACRTTGTTTTTTCTGCTTGTGTCTCTGTGTTTACATCTGTCAGCAARTTCTTTTTTCAACCACTTTTAATGGAACATTCAGGAATTAATCGTTTGAATATATATATTACGGAGCCCGCCGGGGGTATGTACTGTACATATATATATATATTTATACAAAACAAATGGGYTTTTGCAGCCAGTCCATTTCAAAATATCCTCCAAACCAAACTTAAAAATCAACTTAAATAACCAGAATACAGATCTTGACCTATATTTGGTGTATTTTGAGATTTCTTTTAAAACAACCTTAACTCAGCTGTCAGACTGAGGGCCGCGCCACTCTGAGCCGTCAGCAGGCAGAAACCCTGATCTCAGATCTGCGCAATCTGCAGGTGAAGCTCATTGCGTTTGTGTGTGTGTGTGTGTGTGTGTGTGTGTGTGTGTGTGTGTGCCTCTGATGTATTTTTTTTCCAGTCAATTTTTATCAAGTTTGATGAGGATTCTTCTGGGACCATGAACCTGTTTGAGCTCAGCATGGCCCTGGAGGCTGTTGGTATGTATCCAAACACCAAACACACACACACACACACACACACACNCACACACACACACACACACACACACACACACACACACACACGTACAGTATATAGTTGCAGATTGCAGCTTTTTTCACAGCTTTTTTCATTCCTGTTTCCCAGGAATGCGATGCGACAACAAAGTAGTTCAGTTCCTGTCTGAGCGGTTTGCAGCTGGAGAGCTTCAGCTGCCCTTCCACGGCTTTGTGTCGTGTGTCACCAGGCTGCGCAAGCTTTTTGGTAACACACACAAACACACACACACAACCTACTAGATTGTATCCTTTCTGAATGATCAAGAATACACTTTTTATTTTTTAAAGTTTTTAAGTTTGTAGTTTATAGATTCATGTAAGGTCGTTACACAAGTCAGTGGTTGTCAACAAATTTCCAGTTCAACTGAGAAAAAGTATCATCTTCTCTTCTTCTCAGCTCTGTTTGAAGCAGAGACAAACCAGGAGGTGAAAAACCGAGGGATCAATGCTGTGAGTATAAAAACGTCTCATGTCTTCATAGTGAAGTAAAATAAAAACAACTTGTTGGACTTTATTCTTTCTCGTCTCCTGTTGTTCATCCACAGTGGCTGCTTCAGTTCATGACGCTGTAAAGATGTTGAAAACGGAACAAGAAGAGGTTAAAAAAACGGATTCAGATTCAAAATTTCTTGCTGTCATTGCTTTACATGATTTTACATCTTCTGATGTTTTAATTCCAATGTGCTGCATCCAAATTATTTTATAATCACATCTATGATACTGCTGTCCTGACAGAGCTCACTAGGAACTTGTTTTATTCAGTAATGCCAACTGATGCTTTCATTAACAATAAAACAATTTTAACACCTTAAACATAATTTTTTTCCACATTGCAGAAGTCTTTAGTTTTCTATATTTTGTCTTTGCTCTTTAGGTGTTTTCACCTGTGAAAGTGGACRCAAGTGAGCTAAATGGAAATGTGGATTAACTAAACAAAGTTTGAACATATTGAATAACTATTTATTTGTTTCACAGCTTCCTGTTTGGTTTCAGAGGAAAGAACAATTAGCTTTTCATTCATGCGCYCAAAAACCTCCTGCTGACTGCAAACAGAGACTCAGATGTAGGCGTCGCCCTGAGCCGTCGATCACACATCATCCTGTTTTATTTCAAGTCCTGCTTTGGGTTTATTTGTTTAACTAAACCTTTAGACTCTGTAATATCACTCTGAGTACATTTACGTCTTCAAAAACTCACCTGACTTGTGGCATATGKCAGGCTTTCTGCCAGTTTTATACAGATATTTTTATCTTTATTTCAGTGGACAATAGTTTTAACTGTGGTCAGTGAGATGAGGAGCATCTTTACAGTATTTTTCATATTTTGGGCCATTGATTACAATAATTTGTGTAAAAGTTTTTAAAGCTATACGTTTTACCAAACCAGACTGTTTCACAGTCAATACAAAGTCATTTTGCAAATTATACGTTTTTAAAAAAACCGGCTTTCCTTTTGAAAATATTTTGGAATAACAAAACAGTAAAAAGCAGATTTTATAAAAATCTAAAGTGAAATGTTTTATTTTCTTTATTTTTTTTTATTTAGAAATTTAGTCATTTCATTTGTAACACTTAACATAACAAAGAAGAAAAAACAGCAATCAAAATAAATCAAATAAAAAGAAAGGCAGCAGAAGAAGAATAAATCTTATATCTGCCCCTTTTTTAATCCCCAGATTATGTTCAAAATGAAAGTAAATTACAACAAAAATCTAAACAACTGAAAACACACAAAAAACAGAAACAAAGCTAAACTTAAAACACCAACTCAAACAACAATTTGCATGGATTCACTTATGCTTCTCCATATTTCTTCAGAATACTGTTATGCTAGTATTGTATTAGAAGTATTACAGTATTACAGAAATGTTGTGCWGTTCTGTTTTTCTTTGCAAAAAGCTATCAGATTATTTTAAAAAATGAAACATATTTCTCTGAAATAATCTGGATGGATTAATCAGAAAATTACCATTATATAACAAAAATAAATAAATAAATCAGTGCAGTCCAAACTGT
>NW_013952746.1:563050-565436 GCF_001266775.1 Austrofundulus limnaeus | reverse complement strand
TATATATATATATAAAATACCAAAACCAGTGATTTGTGTGCAAGGATGCTGATCAATTACTTGGCCCCGCTATGAATATTGTGGCCCCTTGATGGCCCCTTACTCAGAAAAATCCTAGATGGACCACTGGGACCTCCCCCTTAACGATGGCTCCATCCATCAACAAGGAGAGGCATGGGACAAGGGGAGACACATGACAAAACAGACTCGAAGACAAAACATGAAAGTTCAGGGGGACGACCAGGAAACCATCCAAAACAGGGCACAGCAGGAACAAGGATGGAACCACAGGAGGAGGCGGGAGTTCACGTGGAGCCATAGGAGTAAGCTGGCGTCCATGTGGAGCCATAGGAGGAGGTGAGAGCAGACATCGAGCCATGGGAGGAGGCGGTAGCAGATGTGGAGCCAAGGGATGAGGCAGGAGCAGACGTGGAGCCAAGGGAAGAGGCGGGAGGCGGGAGGCGGGAGGCGATGAGGAGCCAGCGGAGGTTGATGGAGCCAGAGCCTTGGCGATGGCGAACACAGGCGACAGAGGCTACGAAGAGGTGATGGCAGGCRATGTTGAGGCGACGGYAGCTGACCCAGGCAACATGGAGGCGATGGCAGCCGACCCAGGCGATGTGGGGGCGACGGCAGCTGACCCAGGCGACCCAGGCGATGTGGAGGTGATGGCAGCCGACCCAGGCAACATGGAGGYGATGGCAGCCGACCCAGGCGATGTGGGGGCGATGGCAGCCGACCCAGGCGACGTGGAGGCGATGGCAGCCGACCCAGACGACGTGGAGGCAATGGCAGCTGACCCAGGCGATTCGGAGGTGACGGCAGCTGACCCAGGTGAAGAGGAGGCAATGGGCAACGTGGGGTGGCCAGCAGCCGACCCACGAACCTCAAGGATTGCCGACCCAGGAGACACTGGGACCGCCAACTCAGGAGACACCGGGACCAACAACTCAGGAGACACCGGGACCAACAACTCAGGAGCTGGGACTGGAACCACCAACTCAGAAGCTCCAGAAGAACCAGTACACCCAGAAGACCCAGATGACCCTGATGACCCAGATGACTCAGATGACTCAGGTGACTCAGATGACTCAGAAGCAGGAACAGCCTGTTCGGGCAGCAAAGGCCCAGGAACACCAACAACCGGCACGGGAAACACAGAAGGGGTGGGAGGTTGGGTGCATGATGGCTCAGCCAGAACCCTCTGAACAAACAGGTGGAGCCRCTGATGGCCGGGCAGAAGCAGCAGATAAGGACGACCCACCAAAACGCGCTCGATCTGCCAGCCTGGAAGCCGTCTATCGGCAAGCGTAGAAGTCCACCCGAGGATCTTCAGTGCTCCTCCGATGAGAGGGGACGTCACTTGTTCCTCCCAGGGTGGCAAAGACAGGACTGGCTCCTCAGGGGCAGAAAGAGGAAGACCAGCTGTGGAGGGCTCAGGTGATGTCGATGGACTCCAGTGAGAGGTGAGAGACAGAAGCGCTGAGAGGCGGCGAGACAAAATTTTCAACACCTCTCTTGAAAAACCTGAAAACGAGGTGCCTGTGGGCTGGGTGCTTGGTCAGATTGTAGAATGACCCAGGGCACAGGCAGAGTTCGGATGAAGAAAAAAGAAAGTTTTATTAAATCAAAAAGGCTAACGAGGCAGCTGAAAAACTCGGACGAGACGTGGCAAAAGACATGAAGAACCAGACGGGCTACAAAGCACAATGATCCGATGCAGACCAAACACAGGACACAAAATATAAAGGCAACTTAACGGGGACAAACAAGAAACACCTGGAGGAGACACAAGGGGAAACAGGTGAGCATGGGCGGGGCAGCAGAGCAGAGAACACGGGAACACTGAAACATTAGGAAAACCAAGGCATAAAAACATAGACCATGAAACTTGCACTTTCCTACAAGGACCTCCCACTGGAAGGGCGTTTCAGTTAAAATTTAAAATTTCTAAGTGGGACATTCCAGTTTCCCAGTACAACTGGACTGCAGTAAAAGTAGCTGTCAAAAATGGATTGAAATAGAGAGTTTACACTGTGAATTTTGCTGACTAAGTTTGAACCACGGAGGTTCTATAGAACAGCTGGAGTGCGCAAAAACTACGTGACCGTGTGATCGGCTGGAGAAGCTAACAGCTAACTCTAAACGGTCAAGAGTCTGGATTTCCCATTACTGTACATGTTGACAACAGAGCAGAAAAAAGGACTGATGATGTATAAATCATTAAAACTATTAATAATAATATTAATCCAATTATTATTAATATTTTACAGTTTATATAATCTATCTAATGTTTTAAATCAGAGATTCTTAACCTGTGGGCCGTGGCCCAATTGTGGGCCGCAAGCGCCACCTTGAGGGCCTCAAAAGAACAACAGTTTTTAAC
>NW_013952746.1:560980-562260 GCF_001266775.1 Austrofundulus limnaeus | reverse complement strand
TAAGTTACAGGCTGACTTCAGGTGTGGTTTAGATCATTGTTCCTTATAAATGATAATTTTTTCTGGTATAAATCTGCTGTTTTACATGATTGTTTAATGAAATTAACATAATTATTAATCTATTGTAAAAACATGACCGATAATCTGTGAAACAGATCCGGTTCAGCTTGCTGTTTATCTATTAGTTTCTAAGGAGGCTGTGAGCTGTTGCCCTTTTAGACGTCATTTTTGTTCCTCCATGCTTTCACAGACGCTACCAGTGTACGGTATGGGCGGGGCTCAGTCTAGTGATATTTATRTCTATAGTTTGAACTCTGTGCACCTCCACCTAGTGGTGGTTTGAAGTCATTTTGAGGGTAAAATAATCAGCATGGGGGATACTGTATGTTCAATGCTGGCTTTAAAGAAGCTTATTTTAAGACATTATTGCATCTTCGAAGCTCCGGTGGGGCCAAAAAGTGCATTGGTGGGCCACCTTTGACCCTCAGGCCATGAGTTTAACACTCTAAAGAGTTTTCCAAACTCTCTGGCCTGAATAAACAGATCCATCATCTATAACACAACATCACTCAACTTATTAACATTTTTACATGAAAGTAAACTGACTAAAACCTGTGACTGTGACAACGATCATAACCAAAGCACAGGTTGGAGAGTAAGATGCCAAACATAGCTGAGCACAGCAAAGAATGGGTAAAAATACGTGCTTTCGTTAGTCATTTACGCCTGCGTTCCTCGAATACCCCGGAGCAAAAAATCTCRTTCTAAATTCTATTCATTGCTCAAATTCCATGTCACTGCTGTGTGATCTGCTAAGACTGTTTGTATACTTATCTTACGCAGATGTGGTTTGAAGCAACATCATCATCAGCACACAGTTTACACAAAAACTGTTGGCTGTTTGACAAAAATGTTCAAGCTATAATCCCATCAAACACAGGCCTGAGATCTAATGCTCGGCTGCTTGAGGAAAACCGTGTTTTATTCATGAGAACAGGAACAGCGCTGATCACTTATATTGATTTTACCTGCCGTGGTTCGACAGCGTGTCCTCGGGAGATCTGAGCAACAGGCTGGGAGTGATGAAGACGGGAGGAAGAGGGATCAGTGGTGACTGAATTAAATTGGACAGGAACCCCTGGAAGTCGCAGAGCAAAGATGTTGAACCAGGTGGAGCGATGATGAGGAAAAGGGCACAGTGAGGTGCACAGAAAGGAAAAAAGAGTGAGTGGTGTGTGTGTGTGTGTGTGTGTGTGTGTGTGTGTGTGTGTGTGTGTGTG
>NW_013952746.1:556272-560446 GCF_001266775.1 Austrofundulus limnaeus | reverse complement strand
TTCTTGACGTGCACAGTGTACACACAGTCCTCTCTTCTGCCCTCATATCTTTTCTCTTCCTCTCTTTATTGCACCCCCCCCCAACTCCCCATCCCCACAACACCTCCTTCTCCTCATCACCATTCCCCTTTCCTCACCCACTCACTTCCTTTATTCCTTCCACTTACTGGGTCCTGGAAAGAAACAAAATAGGGCACTCCTTATGTAAGGAAAGAAAGCAGGGAGGGGAGCAGGTGGTGGTGGTGGTGGGTGGGGGGGTAAGGTGTGTGTGTGTGTGTGTGTGTGTTGGGGGGGGGGGCGGCAGATTTAAACAAAGATTTCCGGAAAAGAAACAAGCTAAAGAAAGAGAACTGACTAAGGTGCGTAATGAAGATGACAAGCTTCTCTCCTGAGGACGGGACCATTAGCCATAAAATTACGACCACTGATGAGTGGAGTGAAAAACACTTGTTTTCTCATTACAGGAGGATGTAACCGTGACTATTCTGTTCTTGGAGTGTGTTAGAAGAAATAAAAAAAACATGTTTAAGCTTTGACATCAGCCAAAGTGGAGTGACTAAACAGCTCATCATCATAACAGCAGAGCTTACTGATGTTTCCTGTTTCTTTTATGTAAATTTCTACTTTTTTCAGACTAGTTTTTGTTGCATTTTTGCTAATCCCGATGTTAGCTCCTGATTTATTTTGAAAGTATTAATCCCTGTTTTATATTCTTCTTCTCATTAGTCTGAYCTTTCAGCCGATTTCCACTTTGCCTTTTCTATCATTCTCTCTCCTGTTTGTGAACTAACGTGAAGGTTTTCTAAGATAAATAAGACTTCACTATTCCAAAGGAAATTCACAAGCTGCCAGCTGCTTCAGTCACACAACATAAAAGGGTCTACAGAGACATTAGTTTTTCACTCTTAAATTGTAACAGAACATAATAAATATATAAAAAAAGAAAAAGAAATTAAGTGGGGGGCACTCCTGCCTCCCTCCATCCGTCAACCCATCAGGGTCACGGGGTTAACTGGTGCACATGCTCAGCAGTCACTGTGTGAGGGGCTGGGTACACACTGGACAGTCCATCACAGGGACACACAGAGACAAAAAAAAGCACATTCACTCTCCCACTCAGGAGCAATTTAGAGTTRCCAAGCCTGACATGTTTTTGGTCTGTGAGAAGATGGAGAAAACCCACAGATGCACAGAGAGAACATGCAAACTCTACCCAGAAAGGTCCCCGGGACTGGCTGCGATTCAGCTAACTGAGCCACCCTGCAGTCCCTCCACCTATTAGCCGCTGCAAACGAACTGGAGACAGAATTCTGACCAGCTGTCATTGAGCAAACTGGGAGCAACAACTGGTCTGTGTTGTGTTCTCCAACAAATACCATATACCACTTTGATTTATAAAGCACCTAAAATAGCACAAGGCCAACCAAAGTGCTGTACAACAAAATCTGATAAAAGCTAAATATACCAAAAAGAGTGTTACTGGTTTTGACAGAAAAGTAAATAAAACACAATATATCACAGTTTGATACTTTTAGGTATCCCATTACCTCAAATTTTGTCCAAATGACCTCAGCACATTTTCAGATTGCTGCTTTTTCAGATAATTTAAATACCTGGATCATCCTGCCATGAGTGGTTCCAGAGATATGACATGATTTGTCTTTCTAGTCAGGAAAACTTGTTAATATTTGGTCTGAATCCGATTTTAGGTCATTCTAATGAGTAGTTTTTGATGTTAAAAAGGAAACATCGATATGTGGATATTAAGTTACCAGCTGGAAAGAAAAACGCTTTGATGTCGATTTAAGGCTTTTCTGCTCAAAATCATGAAGCTACATCATCAATTTAACTTAAAAAATATTCAAGATTATATTTCAGATATTTAATTTACACAAACCATAATCATTTTAAAAATGTAATTGTTGCAAATGTTTGAATAATTGCACCACAGCTGCCTTTTTTCCACATACCACTTTTCCGTTCAATGTGATGCTCAGATCAGTGTTCAGGATGGTTGGTGTCAGAAGGTGTTCTTATAAAATACACAAGAGCAAAGCTTTCAAAGGTTTAATGTTTTTGGTTTGCTTTTTGTTCATATAAAGGCCTTTTTGTCCTTTTTTATAGAAGCTGACAAAATTGTCTGCTGTGAGAAAGGGGGACAAACTGAACATTTATAAACAGACACGAGGAAAGATTTTTGGATGTATTCCTAAAGGTCAAAGCCATAACGCTGTTGTTGAAGCGTCATATTTAAATATAGCATTGAGGCCTTCACAGAGTTACTTTTCACCTCTCATCTCCTCCTTGTTCTCTGTCACTCTCTCGCTCTTTCTGGCGCTCTGCCTCACTGACTGCCTGCTGAAAGTAGGCTAGGATTGACGCTGCTCGTTTCTGAGTCACAGAGAGCCGAGGAACGCTGAAACCCACTGACTGCGTTTAACTTTAGGCATCTGACTCCCATGCAGTGCATGATACAATAGATGCATCCGCTCTTGTCTCTGCACCTCAGTGCTGACGTTTACGGTTACGGCAATAAAACAAAACAACAAAAAAATAACTCCAACTGCTCTTAAGTTGTGAACAGTGGCAGGGTTAGTTATTCATGGATATTTCAGTGTCCAGTAAAGCAAATGCCTTATTTATTACATAGATATGCAACATTAAAATAAGTTTATAATAACATTTTGCAGCTGAGATTTGTTTTTCCTCTTGCGCAAAGCTGTTTTTTTTTTAAAACAAATTCTCAACAATTAACCAAAACTTTTCTGACTTGTTTTAGGACTGAACAAAACCTGACAGACCTGATATGAATTTGCTGGGTTCAGCGTGACGCAACAACATTTATGTCTGAGGAAAAACCTGCAACTGAAGCTATGACGCATGCACATTTACCTCCTCAATATATCACCCTGAAGTATTTGTGTGCATGTGCTCTCACGGCGCTCAGTGGGTTTGTGTAAACGCAYAACTGAAGTCGAGAGCCGGTCGCGGGGATCACGCCACATAAACACAGGTACAGAAGCATAAACAGGACTAAATGGAGATGTGGGCTGAAGAATGGAACAAAACATACAGGATAACTATGTATGATGTAACCGGCTCTTTACAATTACTGCTGCTTYTACTACAGTATTATGCAGTTCCATGAATTGAGTAACTGCACTCACAGGAAGAAAACAGTACAAATATGCAGTACACATTTTTTGCTTGTTGCTCATGAAAAGGTGACTAAAGGCTACGCAGTCCTTGGTGTGTGGTTGAAAATAAAGACAAAACAACAAAAAAAGCTATTTTTCTTAGCCTTAACTAAAAATTTAATAAGGTTAAAAAAGAGTATATTGTATTTTATAGCAACTTTCTAACCAACCAGGCTACTAAAAGTGTTTTATAATGCAATCTGAGTCCTCATTTACCCATTTATATGGCAACTACATCTATACAAAACTAATTTGAATAGATTGTTCTATTAAAGTCTAATCAGAGTTTTACATTATTTTATGGCTCTAATTTCTGAGCTACAGCCACCCAGCAATAAAAAAATCTTTTGAATATGCTCAGAGGAGGATCTGATCAATTACACTATAACATGTATTTGAAGTAGTAAAATAATAGATCAAAGCATAATAAAAATAGTTTACTGGGTTTTTACATAACACTAAAAAAGAAGATATAGTTCATTACTTTGCTTTAGTAGAAAATAAGGCTGGTGCGACTTTAGTGGTGTAAGTAGACATTTTTTTCTCATGAGAAGACTCAATATATAAAATACTTTTAGGAAATAACCTTTTGTCACTCAACATCTCTGATTTCTCACGAGTTAAGACCTTAGAAGGAGGTCAAACGCTTCCAAAGAAGTGTAAAAAAGTCACTTTTTTATTTATTTCAAATTTTTTATACACATATATCATTTTCAGAATTTTTTATTTAAAAAACACTTAATTTCTCAGCTCATCTTTAATCAATTTTAGTTCCTGATTTCTAATAACTGCACTATAAGGGCCATCAAAACAGCTAAAAAACCCTCAGTGAAAGTTGAAACAGCTAAAACATTCCACAACTGAGGAAGAAACGAACAGATAATATGAAATAAATAAATTCTGGCAGATAATCTCTGGCTGTGACAGAACGACAGTGTGAGGGTTTGAACTGTAAAAACTATAAGAGAACATTAGAG
>NW_013952746.1:549780-556262 GCF_001266775.1 Austrofundulus limnaeus | reverse complement strand
GACCTGTCCAGGGTGTACCCCGCCCCTCACACTGTGACTGCTGGATGTGGGCACCAGTGACCCACGTGACCCTGAAAGGAATAAGCATGTATGGACGGATGGAACCACACATGGCTTTAAGAGTTCACGTTTTTAACAAATATCAGTGACGTTCACATCATGTATACAGTGGTTCCCAACCGTGGTCCTCAAGGACCCCTATGCAGCATGTTTTCACTTGTTTCCCTGCTATTCAGCAGGTCTTCAGAAGATTGTTAATCACTCAGTCATTCAAACCAGGTGAACATCTAAACATGCAGAAAAGGAGTCCTTGAGGACCAGAGTTGAGAATCATTGCTTTAATACATGTTATCTGATTTATTATTTACAAWTAAATGGCAATACTAAAAAACATAAAACTGAGTCATTATTAAATTTTAAAAATGTCTCATCAAGCTCAAAGAAGCTCTTGAGGTGTTGGTCAACATTTAAAGCAGTGATTTTTAGATGTTTGCCTGCTTTGACACACCTGGTTTGAATGACTGAGTGATTAACAGTCTTCTGAAGACCTGCTGAATAGCAGGGAAACAAGTAAAACATGCTGGATAGGGGTCCTTGAGGACAGGGTTGGGAACCACCCTGTTTACATTGGCTGCAAGAAAAGGCCTTTCATCTCCGCCAAGAACGAATTCATGGATTTAGACCAGAATGCATGAATTACTGCATGTTTACAGCAGAAGCTCAGTGAAACAGATCACACTACAATAAACTTCAGGAAGATTTATCTGATGAAAGACAACTAAAGCGCAGCTTTTCCATAACCCACTCTCAGTTTCACTTTGCCTGTGCAGAAAAAGTGAAGGCTGCAAAAAACAAAAAACTGTTGAGTGTCTGGGAACGAAGCTGTGGTATGAAGGTTTGAAGGGTTCTGGTTGGCCGGGGAGAAAGACACGACGGATCATATTTCTTTAAGTGTGGTGATGAAATCCTGTGAGAGTTACGCAACAGTCGTCAGGACGGGGAGCCAGAAAGGGGTGTAAACAGAACCCGCTCTGGAGTGGGACAGGCCTATAGCCGTTGCCTGGTAACAAGTATTTTGGGCCAGACCAGCAAACACGGCCGGCCCGCCTTCCAGAGAGGAAACAGGAGCTGGCCTCACCAGCACACAGCAAGTTAGTGGCTTTCCCGAAACCACGCTAAGAAACCGAGGCAAGCAAAAACAAAGCACACCAGGGGCCTCAGATAACAGCACAGCTTTGTTTTTCACCAGAGTCTAGACCACCACGAGTTGTAAACAAACTCTGTAAACAAAGAAGTCCAGGGCAAAGGCTGCAGTCTCATTTATGCAGACACGACTAACGATGTGAAACCATGTAATCTATGGAAAGAAACTTCTGCATTTTCTACTAGTTTTCATTTATGGAAATATATGTTTTTGCAAGATAAGAGATTTTATCTGCAATACGCTTTAAATACAGTTTGGTTGATTTAACTTTATTTGTCTCAATATCCTGAATATAAAGGAGTAGAGATGATAAACTGATTATTGTTGTTGTTTGCTGAAGGTAAATTAAAGGCATGTTGCTCATCAACGTTCAGTTTTAGACTTTTTAGATAATGATCATCTTAACATGAGTTGAAGGACTGTTAAAGACTCTCAGCTACTTCCACATCAAACTGTAGCTCCATAGACTTCTGTGTTGGCTAATGTTGATCAGTTGTATAGTGGCTATCTTGAATCGAGATACATCAAAAAGTTAATCAATTACAGAGATACACCCAGTGATGGATGTATGAAATTTTCCCTAAAATCTAGGCGGTGGTTCATGAGATATTTCGCTAACAGACAATTGGGGTCAACTCTGGACAAGGAYGGCAAAGTTTAAAGCAAAAATCTCATGAAATTAGTTTGTAGCATGTCGCACCATATTTCAGTACAGATCCTGTGAAACTGACAAAAACAACTACTTAAACTAATTRAATATTTGCCACTTTGTGGGTTCTTTTTTAAATTTGTATTTATTTCTTTTAGCTCTACTAGTTGTAGTTCATCTGTTGTCAGGTGGTTCAGGATTTATTTTGCTAAAAGAGTTGACTCCAACAGGACTAGCGCAGTCTTTGAGTTTTCAGTCATTACTTTCTGCACATTTCATTTAAATCAGATATTTTTTGCTAAAATCACTCACATGTGGTCAAGAAGTTTGTCCTGACATGGAGTGTGTTTTTCATCTGTTTCAGCTTTAAACCTACATGTTTCCAACACACTGACTACTGGCAATAAAGAGGTTGTACATATGCTGTTTGCAGCCAACATGCGCTTAAAATTTCAGTTTTTACGACTTGAGGGGAAAACAAACAAACAAACAAACAAACAAATAAACAACTCAAACTTTCCCTGTCTTCGCCTGACGTTAACGCGCACAACTCGACGATAAAATAAAATAAAATAAAATAAAATAAAAAGTACAGCGAAAGCTTCACAACTGCTGCTGCTGCTGATGTTCCTCCGCGCGCACAAAAGAATCCGGAAGCCATATTGTGTGCTTCGGGCTCGCGGTGGGGTTGCCGGGGTAACCGGTTGCTAGGCGGCATAACAAAAAAAAAAAGACCAAATTTATACGTCCTTGCGTCAGAGGTAACGGCGTATCCATGGCGACGGAACGCTACACACACACACATACACACACACACGCAGCAACTCCGAAGATAGCGCGTGCCTCTAGTTTTAGTAGTTTTTTTTTTTTACCCTTTAGGCTAAATGTGGCAATACGGAACTTTTTTTTTCGACTTTGAAGAGTATTTAAAGCGGAATATGTCTTATTTAGTAATCTTTAAGTTTATTAAACGTTATTAGAAACGTTCTCCTCGTAAAACATAAGTAGTTAGGCTATGTTTGACTTTTTCTGCCCGTCTCTCGTCGTGTCTGTGGGTTGTCGTCGTGCGTTAACAACCATAATTCCTCACCATGAACCGACTTACATCAACGTCGTTAGTCATCCCGGGGTTCGGCGGCAGCAGCGTCTCCGTTAACGGGAGTCCGGGACACAACGTCCCTCCGTGAATCCTCGTCTCTGACGTTGKTGCAGCTCTGACTAATAACTCGTTATCCCCAACTCTTCCCTTTCTTTTTTTTTTCTCTGCCTGTTCACAGCTATAGAGCTGCAGCCCTCTCACAGCAGCATGCCCGCCCCGCGACACACTGACATCAGCAGAGAACAAAAAAATTATAATAATAAAAAGATTTGAGATTTTTCATTCATGATTTGACCGCCCAGTCTTCCCGTATTTAGCTGCTGCGACTCCCCCCTCCCCGAGCTAAAACCTCCCACCTGCCACATTCCCTCTGGTGTCCGCATGTAGGCTTTCAAATGAATCACTTCTCTGTGTTTGCGGTGACAGCCGCTCATTTCCGTCACTGCTGCCCACTGTTAGCTGCTTACAAGTCACAGTCTTAGCTACTTTTTATATATGAGGGAATCAGAGTGTTTTAGTTTTCAGTTTGCAGGTAAACCCTTTGTGAAATACCCAGGGCTGTGGGGAGTGTTCATGTGTAAAGAAGGAGGAAGAGGAGGTAGGGGTGCAACRATACAGGAAATTCACGGTTCGGTTCGATACTTTAGTCTCACGGTTCGATATTTTTTCGATACAAAAAAGAGAAATTTTCATGCCCCTTTTTAACTTGTAATTTATTTATATTAATTATGAACATTTTTTAACCTCAAAAGTCCAGTTTTTTTAAATTAAATGTTGCTGAAACAGCAAGTTTCTCAGTGGATCTGCGCTCAAAAATGCAGCCTAGGTGGAGTAGTTGAACACNTCATTTCTACCTTCTCCTCTCTGTCAACGCTCTCTGGTTTCATTTAAAAGAGCCGATCGTCAGATATTGTCCAAGATTAACCTTCAGGGTGGATATAGCTCACTAGCACCGATGACCTATCCATGTCATCATTTCATTTACCCAGAATGCTTTGCGAGTAAATAAAATGGCCCTGTCCGTTAATATATTTTTAAACTTTTAGTTCAAAAATTATAAAAACTAAACAGTCTACAGTATATTTACAGTCTTTATTTTACAGTTAAAATATACTGTGTGTTTATTAAATAAAGTCTAATGTAACTAATCATAGATCCCAGCCTCAGCTGTTCCCATAACATATTGAGTGACGGGGCCGTGTGGTCGAACAATTTAAAGAAGGAAACATCATTGGCAGTAATTTCACTAAAGCCACTAGATCCTTGTAAAATTGGAGTTTTGCAAGATTTTGTGGCRCGAGATCTCGTTACACCCAAACTGGTGACCAGACCAGGGCGTGCACAGACTCTCACACACTTACTGATGGGATCGGCACCAACAACCCCCAATTAACCTCACATGACACGACAAGTTAGATGGTCCAACCCACGGGCCGCACACATWATATCCTCCAAGTTAGTGTTTCTCACAACTGCTCGACTTAAACCAATGTGTGTTTGCTCCCATCTTTGACATTAAAATTTGTTGAGAAAAAAATATACATTGACATTTATGTTATAATAAATAAGTATAATATATATACCGGCCCGGGGACCTTTCTGGGTAGAGTTTGCATGTTCTCTCCATGCATGCGTGGGTTCTCTCCGGGTATTCCAGCTTCCTCCCACAGACCAAAAACACGACTGTTTGGTTAATTGATAACTCTAAATTGTCTCTAGGTGTGAGTGAGAGAGTGAATGGTTGTTTGTCTSGTTTGTCTCTGTGTGTGATGGACTTGCGACCTGTCCAGGGTGTACCCCGCCCCTCACACTGTGACTGCTGGATGTGGGCACCAGTGACCCACGTGACCCTGAAAGGAATAAGCATGTATGGACGGATGGAACCACACATGGCTTTAAGAGTTCACGTTTTTAACAAATATCAGTGACGTTCACATCATGTATACAGTGGTTCCCAACCGTGGTCCTCAAGGACCCCTATGCAGCATGTTTTCACTTGTTTCCCTGCTATTCAGCAGGTCTTCAGAAGATTGTTAATCACTCAGTCATTCAAACCAGGTGAACATCTAAACATGCAGAAAAGGAGTCCTTGAGGACCAGAGTTGAGAATCATTGCTTTAATACATGTTATCTGATTTATTATTTACAATTAAATGGCAATACTAAAAAACATAAAACTGAGTCATTATTAAATTTTAAAAATGTCTCATCAAGCTCAAAGAAGCTCTTGAGGTGTTGGTCAACATTTAAAGCAGTGATTTTTAGATGTTTGCCTGCTTTGACACACCTGGTTTGAATGACTGAGTGATTAACAGTCTTCTGAAGACCTGCTGAATAGCAGGGAAACAAGTAAAACATGCTGGATAGGGGTCCTTGAGGACAGGGTTGGGAACCACCCTGTTTACATTGGCTGCAAGAAAAGGCCTTTCATCTCCGCCAAGAACGAATTCATGGATTTAGACCAGAATGCATGAATTACTGCATGTTTACAGCAGAAGCTCAGTGAAACAGATCACACTACAATAAACTTCAGGAAGATTTATCTGATGAAAGACAACTAAAGCGCAGCTTTTCCATAACCCACTCTCAGTTTCACTTTGCCTGTGCAGAAAAAGTGAAGGCTGCAAAAAACAAAAAACTGTTGAGTGTCTGGGAACGAAGCTGTGGTATGAAGGTTTGAAGGGTTCTGGTTGGCCGGGGAGAAAGACACGACGGATCATATTTCTTTAAGTGTGGTGATGAAATCCTGTGAGAGTTACGCAACAGTCGTCAGGACGGGGAGCCAGAAAGGGGTGTAAACAGAACCCGCTCTGGAGTGGGACAGGCCTATAGCCGTTGCCTGGTAACAAGTATTTTGGGCCAGACCAGCAAACACGGCCGGCCCGCCTTCCAGAGAGGAAACAGGAGCTGGCCTCACCAGCACACAGCAAGTTAGTGGCTTTCCCGAAACCACGCTAAGAAACCGAGGCAAGCAAAAACAAAGCACACCAGGGGCCTCAGATAACAGCACAGCTTTGTTTTTCACCAGAGTCTAGACCACCACGAGTTGTAAACAAACTCTGTAAACAAAGAAGTCCAGGGCAAAGGCTGCAGTCTCATTTATGCAGACACGACTAACGATGTGAAACCATGTAATCTATGGAAAGAAACTTCTGCATTTTCTACTAGTTTTCATTTATGGAAATATATGTTTTTGCAAGATAAGAGATTTTATCTGCAATACGCTTTAAATACAGTTTGGTTGATTTAACTTTATTTGTCTCAATATCCTGAATATAAAGGAGTAGAGATGATAAACTGATTATTGTTGTTGTTTGCTGAAGGTAAATTAAAGGCATGTTGCTCATCAACGTTCAGTTTTAGACTTTTTAGATAATGATCATCTTAACATGAGTTGAAGGACTGTTAAAGACTCTCAGCTACTTCCACATCAAACTGTAGCTCCATAGACTTCTGTGTTGGCTAATGTTGATCAGTTGTATAGTGGCTATCTTGAATCGAGATACATCAAAAAGTTAATCAATTACAGA
>NW_013952746.1:543471-545776 GCF_001266775.1 Austrofundulus limnaeus | reverse complement strand
CAAATTCTAAAGCACTAACTCAAATATTTAAGTCCCCTAATTCTAAAGCACTAACTCAAATATTTAAGTCCCCTAATTCTAAAGCACTGACTAAAATATTTTGGTCTCCTAATTCTAAAGCACTAACTCAAATATTTAGGTCCAATAATTCTAAAGCACTAATCAAGAAATTAGTTCCCCTATAAGTGCTCTAGGGGAACTGTGTCCACCACTGGCTATTCTGAATGTTTTTTCTTGTTCCTTTGCTACAACACAGCTGAAATAATGGTTGAATTACCCCTTTAAGCCTGTTAATCACCTTCTGATTTACATCAGGTTAAGCAGATCATGCATGACCTCTGTTCAAGTGTTTTTTTTATTTATTTTGTTGGAATTTCTTTTCATATTGTGACTTATCTCTTATTACATGTCACATGATTTCATAAGACTATAAGATAGAATAAGGAACGTTATAGCGCCTTACATACCCATGATCTAAAATATTCCTATCTCAGACGCACGTACGGTTCCAAAAAGATACTTTCCATTTTTATCACACCGAAGTTTCCTAAAATGTCCTCTTAAACATTGGCAGACGGTGAGAAATATCTTGTGCCTGCGCTTTAAAAAAAAATCTATTATTATCCGTCGGCGAGGTAAGCTGGTCCTTTCAGTGGGAGAGGGAATCCCTCAACGTCACCAAGGATACCAAACACAACACCGAGACAAATATGGGCATGTACGTCATCGGAACTTCGGGGGAGGGGCTTGAACGGTAGAAATGCCTCGGTTGTACTCGAGGCGGATGGATTCATTCATAACACAAGATCTACTACTGGGCACCGTAACACCGGCGTCCCGTTACCGGACTTTATGGATCTGTAATCGCACGTTTTTTGTGTGTGTGTCACGAGCGGGATTTAGAAGCGGGGAAAAGCGCGAGGCTTTTTACAGCCAAATAACGACAAGAAGAGGAGTTCTCGAAGAGGAGCACTTTCTCCCTCTTCGAGCTGGATTAAGTTTATTCATGCAACTTTTTTGGAGAGAAACCAAATCCTTCTCACCGGGAAAAAACAAAAATATTGACGGTAAGAAAAAAATACTTTTAAATAGAGGCTTAAATAGCTGCTTGTCTTGATGTAAACACTGATTTTGATCGGATGTTTCCACTTTCATATCAAATATTTTCTGGTCTACTGGGCTTTCACTAACTATTATGGACAAGACATGACATCAGCCATGTTCTCCCCCCCCACAGTCCCTCTGTAACCCTCTTGTGTGTGCATGCTGCCCGGCCCGCTGCAGGTGACATCGGACGCCCTCTGGTTCCTGCAGGTGCCTCGTTCCCTCTCGGTCCCCCCGGGGAGATGTTCCAAGGGTTCCCCGGCGACCCCGACAGCGGATCCCGTGGAAGCTCGTCTCCGTCCATAGAGTCTCAGTACCTGTCCTCCGTGGACTCCTTCGGGAGCCCGCCCACCACCAGTGCTCCGCAGGTAAAATTAAAACGCCTGGTTGTATTGGTCTGCCTTAAAATGACATAGAGAATAAATCATTTTGCTGCTTGTTTGTTGAGTGAGCAATATGTTGCTRTATGTTTTAATTGAACCCATATAAATATGTCATATATAGTCTGTACAACCAAAAGAAAACAGTTCAATAGGCTGCCTGCAAATAAAGAATAAACCATGCAAAAATGAAACAGGCTATAAATTAATTCTGCCAAATCTGTGTGAATGGAAGGGAAATATCAGACAAAACAGGCAGTAAACATAGAAATTGTGCCACTTTTTAAAATATTTTATCCTCATTGAGGTCTGACATCTCGTATAAGAAGCACATGTGTATCGTGGCGGTGTTGTTGAAATGTAAAATCATCGCTGATTTGTTGCCTGTTGCATCTGTGCTCCTGTCACGGTCGAGCGGCTGGAACTCCCTACGTAAGCGCGGAAGCCACGCCCCATCCGCTCCTTCCTAGGTCTCTGTCTGAAGCCCCACCCTCCTCTCGTTCTCCGCAAACCACTTTCTCTCCTTCCGAAACCACGCCTTCCATTTCCTCGCTTTCTTCCTTTTCCGAAGCCCCGCCTCTTCCGCGCTGTCCGCTAGGCTTCRCCGTGACGTAAATGCGCGTTCTATTTTGGAGCGCTACGTCGCGTTGCCAAGGGGAACACCGGGGTTTTGAGGGAAGAGGAAATAGGCAGGAGGGAGGGAGGGAGGAGGTGGGGAGAGATGATTGGTCGAGCGGGTTGTTCTCCTCCAATGTCTTCACGCGCGCTTAAATGAGTATTAAACAAAAGTCGGCACGCTCCTTTAAGGGTCTGAAATACCC
>NW_013952746.1:526234-536450 GCF_001266775.1 Austrofundulus limnaeus | reverse complement strand
CTTATACATTTAGTTTTTTATCATCTCATTGTAATATTATGATGCTGGTTTCCACAGATTTACCTATAGGCCTTTATTTGTCCCCTGCACACTTTTTTGTGTTTAATGGCTATTTATGACATGACACAGCTATATTTAACAAATTAATTTTATATTTGTGGGTAAAAGTAACCATATAGCCTAAATTTCTTTTGCAAAGACCATTTTCAGACTGACCTTTTTTATGACAAGTTTCAAATTCTGAACTAACTAAAAAATCTCAAATAAAACTATTAATAAAACAAATAATCAGTTAGAATAACATAGAATACATTTTAGAAAAGTTTGATCATTTGTAATAATTTTAATGTTTTGATGCTAGTATGTGACCCCTGCTGGCAAAAAAAAAAAAAACTCATAATGAGGAATTTTTCACTAGTGACCTATTTATTTCTAATGTTCCATCTCAAAAGCTTCAAAACAAGTTCTTCTTTGCTGAAATTAGCAGATTTATCGCCTGACCTGGCACCAAGCTGGTTTTGTTTACGAGCGGAGCCAGTTTGACAGATCAGCTGTGTCCAAAACTGGTACTCGAGGGCTGCTATCCTGCAGGTTTTACTTGTTCCCTTGCTCCGACACACCTAATTCAGTCATTAATTACCTCTTCGTGTTCTACAGAAGACTATTAATCACTCGTTGATTCATATCAGAGGTGTTGGAGCTGAAAAACAGGTAAAACATAGTGATCGTGGCMCTCAAGGACCAGCTTTGGATACCTCTGGTGGTATATTTAAAAAGGGGAGTTCGCTTTATGAAGGGATTTCCCATCACTTTAGTAACTGGCAGAGAAATATTTCAATGCAGTAGGATAAATGTTTATTTCTAAAGGCATATCTGTTAGAAAAGTTTGATTTAAAAGAAAATGATGTGTGATTTTAGTACCTTGGATCGCTCCTGTTCAGGGTGACAGGAAATAAATCAGCTTGTGTGTGATGGTTCAGTAAAGTTTAATTGCTTTGTTTCTCCCCTGCAGGAGTGTGTGTCAGCAGGCGCTGGCTTGAGCATTGTGGGCAGTGGGCCAGGGAGCAGTGGCGGAGCTGAGATGCCCGGTTCATTTGTGCCCACTGTCACCGCCATAACCACCAGCCAGGACCTGCAGTGGATGGTCCAGCCGACCCTCATCTCCTCCCAGGCCTCTGGGCAGAGCGTTTCCACCGCCACCACAACCATGGCCCAGCCGGTGTCACTGGTGGACCCTTACGACATGCCGGGTCCCAGCTACTCCTCGGGGTCCGGGTTCACCCCTCCGAGTTCTGAAACTCAGGGGCCAGTCCCGGGCCCCATCCGCCAGTCCAGACCCCGCAGCCGCCGTGCACGTGACGAGTCTGTGAGTGAAGATGGAGATGTTGGTGTGTTAGTAAGTTTGTGTGCTTGAGTGGTTTGTGTGTTGACTCTAGCAGTGCAGGTAAACAGCTCACATGGGAACTAAATGGACCCAAATAATGTTTGACTTAAAATACATGCAGGGAAAGRCACTGTCAGTGTACGAGACAAAATAATGACATTAACAATAAAAGTCAGTCTTTTCTACTAAACCGTTTATGTCTATTCTTACAGCTAACACCTGAAGAGGAGGAGAAGAGACGTGTTCGCAGAGAGAGGAACAAGCTGGCTGCTGCCAAATGCAGAAACCGCAGACGGGAACTCACCGACAGACTGCAGTCGGTGAGTTTAGACATGTTTTAGCTGCAGAATGAGCAACAAGAACAATTACAGGCTTTAAATAACAACCCATTGCACTGTGAAAGATTTTATCAATACAGTTAATATGTTACCTGCAAGGAAGAAAAGCTTATAGGGATTAGACCTAAATGCAAACAGCTGAAGTGATATTTCAGATAATTATAAGTTTAATCATGAACATTTTACCTGTTGCAGATAACTTCTAAGTTTGGCTAAATGTTTTCATAACAGTTTATATTAACTTTAGTTATAAACATTTTCACCTCCATCACTTCTGAAGTACACAATTACTTATCAAGGCAGGGGTGGGCACAGTTCTGCTAATCCACTAATAGCGGAACTAGCTTCTCATTTAGCAGATTAGCWTTTTTTAGCTAACTTTGTAAACCATTAGCTTCTGCTAAATTTATTTCAACTAATTTTAAGTCCATTAAAAATTCACAAGTGTGAAACTTCTGTTTTTATACCATTTATCTCACATTTAATAAGAACTATCCCCTCTACAAGCAGTGCTGGACGAGGGTTCATGTAGCATCTTTAGCGGCTAGACTTCAAACTATCAAAAATAACATTTAACAACATTTTAATAATGACAACAATATTTGACCATGTATGGTAGAGAAAGTATTTGCTACGTTTGACTAACTTCAAACAGTATTTATAAAAATACAAACTTGATCGCGCCCACTTTCAAATGAAACCAGTAGAAAACTAACAAGGTCATCAGTCCCGCCATTCATAAACAGGAAGGAGATGTCGTATTAGCGGTTAGCATTAGCTTCCACTAATTTTTATATCTGTATAGCRGTTTAGTGCTAGCGAAGCGCAAACATTACTGTTCCTCTTTCATCTGCAAATCCTTTTTTCTTGCCTCACCCACTTTTGTCTCGTCTCTCTCCCACCCCACGCTGCCTCGCTCTCTGCAGGAGACTGACATACTGGAGGAGGAGAAAGCAGAGCTGGAGGCTGAGATCTCGGAGCTGCAGAAGGAGAAAGAGCGTCTGGAGTTTGTCCTGGTGGCCCACCAGCCAAACTGCAAGATTCCGTACCAGGAGCAGGCTCAGCAGGGCTCGGTGCAGCTCCCTCCCGTGCAGTCCCAGATCCCTCCCCAGTCCTTACAGCCTCCTCCCGTCTCCATCGTGGGCTTGACTGTGAAGGAGGACTCTTTCTATCTCCCTCCTGCCTACGCGGCCCACCCGGCCTCCTCGCAGCCCCAGCCTCGGGCCCCGCAGCAGCCGCAGCAAGTCCAGCCGCAGCCCCAAGCAGGGATGATGCAGGAGGTAGAGTTTTCTAGTTCTTACTATGGCTCGAGCGAGCCCGCTCCTGGTGGGCCGTGCCTCGTGGCCAGTGACAGTGGTGGTGGTGTTAACCGTGACGATGCGGCCGCTGGCAGTTACAGCACCTCATACACATCTTCATTTGTGTTCACCTACCCAGAGGGAGCCTGCGGGGTCAGCGCCAACCAGCGGAACAGCAGTAGCGAGCAGTCATCCGATTCCCTGAACTCGCCTTCGCTGCTGGCGCTCTGACTGACCGACAGACACACACATAACGCCAAGCACACACACCACTGGAGGTAGAGGCGGAGACACCCAACACATCATATCTGTCTGACAGGATGAGGATTAGCCAATCGTTCCAGCCTGATTGGGTTAAAGTTTACACATTGGAGAATGGATTCCAATTAAGAGCCATAAAAATGAAATGTTGCACATCAGACCTAACCTTTAACACAGAGCTGAAACAAGAGAGCAATCCTTTGTTTTTCAGCACAGCAGAGCACGATTAATGCGTAAAAAAACACAAAATGACCAATTTGAAGTGCTCTGAGTTACAACATTGATTCACAATGAATTCTTTTATTCAAATACTCTCATTGAGTAAACGACACATTAATGCTACACCCCAACACACACCAGAGCCCCCAACTTGTTCCCTCTGTYGGTTGCCTCTTTGCTAGTGCTCCTGCTTTTCATTCTTTTCCATTATTATTTTTTTTCTCCTGTTTCCCCCGCCTCTCTTGTTGAATGTATTTATGGACCGAGGACAATCAGTTCAGGGTCTTTTCACGGGCGACAGACTGCTCGCTCACCTGTAGCACTTCATCATCTGCTCGCCTTTCCTCTGCTTCCTCATTTTGCTGCTTGGACTTGACAAGTTTGGAGCGTCTTTGTGCTTTTCTCCTCTCATCTCAGACAAAACAAAACAAAAAAAAAATCTCTTCTGCCGTACCTGCCATGCGACCCATCTCTGTTTTCTCCTCTTCTGTCTCTATATTTCTCCCTCTCTTTGAAGTCTTCGACCACTGAGAGCCCAGAGACCCCCTCCAGCCCCTGGAACCTTGAGTGAAAAAGCCGGCACAACTAACCCATTCCCCATTTTTTGCACATGCAAGGACACGGAACGCAACCCATCCCAAAACAGAAGAAGAAAATCTCTTTTCTTGGAGATCATTTGCTCAGATATTTGYTGCATAAAGACGGACGCCATCGTCTTCTGCTGAGCCATTTTTTTTTGTTTGTTTTCAACGTAAACATTCATGCCGTGAAGATTAGACACGTTTGGGTTTGAGGAAAGTGAGAAAAAAAACTGAGGTAAGGAGAGCAGGCGACAAGGACCCTGATGGAGAGAGAAAGTCCTGGTCATCGACCAATAAAAAAAACAAAAGAGCTGAATGGTTTACATACAAAGCAAAAACAATAAAAAAAATCAAAAACTAAGAGAAAGACGAGAAAACGTTTGAGAAAAACACCATGTTTCACACCTCTGAGCTGAAGAAACAGACGTCTGGTCGCAGCTCGGAGTTTATCAGATGTGAACCTTCATTTAAAGGAGGGACTTTTTATTATTCATTTTTAATTAAAAGGAAAAAAATGTGTTTCAGACAACCTCTACACATTGGGCTCAGTGAGTGAGGTGCCGCCGGGCCCGTTTATTTCTTTCTTTGTGGAGGTTGATGTGGTGATTGAGCACAAAATGCAAAAGCAACACCTGGTTGGGGGGATAAAAAGAAAGGAAAAAAAGAAAAAATAATCAAATGCAGAGACGACACTTGGGCTGATATTGTGGAGTGAGCGTTATTTTCTTCGCCTGTGAACTTGTAAAACAAATTGTTTTTTCCCTGTATCGTGAAAAACTGTTATATATATTTTATTGTTTATGTTCATGAGATTCCTCGTTCCGTTTATTCTCTTGTACTGTTTTCTTTTTGTTATTTTCACTAACTGTTACTATTATCTTTGTAACATTTATTTTATTATTATTATTATTTTGTATATATATTTTTTTTAATTTGGCAACTTTGGAGGCAAATTGTGCACTAAAAAAAAAGAAAAAAAAAACATCTTCAGACATCTGAACATGTATGTGTATAAGTTTCTGTGCCATGATTGTAAACGTTGAATGTCTGCAGATATAAACAGGATATTTTTATCAATGAAGGTTAAGGTCAAATAAATATTTAAAAAATGAATATTTTTATAATGGAACAACAAAAACAAAAGAGACTATGATGAGTTTAACGTCCCTGAACATGAAGCACGATGTCACTGCCTCTGTCCTTGTGTATTTATGTTTTATAAACAATATAAAGCGACTTACATTTAATGTATGATGTTACAAAAAGTTGTATTAATCGCCTTTACTGTTTTTTGTTTTGTTCATTTTTTGTTTTAATTTCTCAGAGGTCTGTCCCAGAGRTACTGACACCGTAACGCCACTTTTTTATTTGGATACAGTGTTCAAGCAGCAGCATTAAATTCATAACTTGTTTCTGGTTTAAAGTTTAACGTTTCACTCTTCTAACAAAACACGAGTTTTTGAAGGAGAACCACAGTTTTTTGTTTGTTCACTCTGTTTGCTAAAATTGTGATTGTATTTTCTGAATAAGGAGCTTTATGCCTATCAAATAAACACGTTTTTTTTTTTCAAAATAAGAGGAAAAATTACATGAATGCTTGCTTCAGTGTGGCTCTTGGTGCTCAGAAAATGGGTAGACCTCTTTTTTTTGTTTGTTTATTGCAATGTTGAATAAGAATTGTGTTTGTAAAAAAAAAAAAGAAAGAAAAGAAAATGCTGGAGATGCCCTTTTGACTTCCTCCAAAATGCAAATGTGATACAAAAAAAAAACATATGTACTGGTGTCAGCATAAGCATAAAACACATTCAATAGTTCTCATGTATATAGGTTTTTTTGTGGTGCTACTTCTATTAGACTCTAAAGGACGAGGYGGCAATGCGTTACTGGCAAATAAAACATTACTTGACTCCAACTGGATGCCAATAACAGGTGAATTTTCAGCCTCAACTGCCTCCTTCATCTTTTAGGAGCTCCRTCACTCGTAACTTCATCCGGTTTCTTTCTATTTGCTTTAAAGTTTTGCAAGTGTACAATCAAAAAAAGAAAAAAAATGGAGAATGAGAGCTACACAGCCTGCCTGCATCTACATGTACTGTACAACAGCTTCTAACTGACCAAGAGCTTTCCTATTTTTCTATGATGAGGTGAATGTTCTTATGTTTCCACTTTTCCCCCCCATACACGCTATGACTTCATATTATCCTCGTTCTGAAATGCAATACTTACAATCCTCTYGGATGAACACAATGTAGCATTCCTGCAGTAATCAGGCTGACTGCTACATGGCAAGTGTGATGTTGTATTGCTTTGCTTATCTGCTTTTGTTTCAGTATTAAAAAGTCAGTACATATATAAAAAACATTTATTTTTGAAATGATCTTCAAACATATATATAAATATATATTTATTTTTTCATTTATTGATTGTGTAGTGCGTACAGCAAGACTCAAAAGTTTTAGAAAGCTGTAATTCTTTTTATGGATGATGTTTCTATTACGATGGAAGCAAAATGTCCACTTTTAAAATGGAATTAAAATACAATAAATGTGATTTTGTTTTTTAATTAAGCATAAAGCCCAAAGAAACTTGAATAAATTACGTTATTTGCTGACAGGTGCATGGGTAAAAAGTAAAGGACTTTGTTTGTTTTTTTTCTCAAAAATGCTTAAAAAATACACAAAGCGCTGCTGTCCTATTTCTGTTTTAATCCCTTATTCTCTTTAAGAAGACCAAAATATTTGACATACGTGTTATATTCCCTGTGTTGCCTCTACTCTGCGTCCAGATTTTGGGCTTGGGCCCTTTTTCTGTTCTAAACRTTTGTTTACATTTTAAAGTTTTTCTTCTTGGTTTTCTGACTGCAAACGTTGATATCTCTTCTATAGATGATTTTGAGTAAATGCCATTCATTTTTACTTTCTGAAGAATTACAWAAATAAAGACCTTATTATATGACGAATATGCCCTGATTTGCCTCATTACATATTTGTTGTCAATTTGAAAGGAATGCTATTTGTCTTCTTCTTTTTGTTGCTGTTGCTTGAGCTGAGTCTGCTGGTCATTCAAGGCCTTGAATATTTTTATTTTAATCAGTTCTAAGTAGTCAAGCATTCAAAGACTTTACACAGTATAACGAGGTGTAGCATATAAAATACAGCACATATTTTGATGCCTATGTACACTCATAAAAGAAATTATCTTTTCTGCCTGGTCTCTTTTTTTGTTATTGTAACTGGTTTCAGTTTTTTCTCTATGTTTATTTTCTGAATGCAATAATTAAAGCCCAAATAGTCATATTAATTTTCCAAAAAGATTATTTTGCCAATATTGGTTTTATGTGACTTCCCAGTCTCTGTCGCCCTCTAGCGATAGAACCACATACAACGTTCTGTACTCTTGGCGGTGTTGTAACAAAAAGTGAACCCTGCCATAAAAAGTCAACCAGAAACGGCACCTGATGAATCAAACAAAAGTAAAAACGAACTAGTTTTTTATTACCGTAGATTCACAGTTATAGTTAAATATAGCCAAGAGAAAGAAAAATAAAATGTCACCTCACTTCAGTTTCCTCAAGGCAGGGAGCGCGTTTCACGGCGGGGGTACATTGTCCGGCACAACACCGGAAGTTGCGTCACCACCGCGCAAGCATATTCATTAAACATGGCGACCGTGACAACAGGTGAGAGAGGCCCCGGCGAGACACATACAACACATTTACCAGTAAAATTCGAACAATTTGAGGARAAAAACAGTGAGATATGACCTCCGAGAGCTTTCTTAACGTTAGCGTAAAAACCTAACTTGTTGAAGGCGCAACAATCTGACCGTTTTAGCTCGTTTTAATTCACAGCCGACGAGTGCTAGCATTGATGCTAACATCTGTAGGGTTAATGTTATTTTTAATGTGTCGTGTTTTAATTAATAACAACGAACGAAATATTTGGGCTAGTCGAACCTGTGAGGGGTCACATATACTAGGTGTTTTAGCAATCTGCTCATAGCATTTTTAGATTTCTGAAAACGAAACGCCAATGTTGTAGCACGGCAGTCTCTTCATCTCTTCATCCTGTGCGGCTGTAACTTGTTTAAGCGCCTGTGTGTGTCAAATGATGAATTAGTCAGTGTGAGAGTT
This sequence comes from Austrofundulus limnaeus, assembly GCF_001266775.1. Lineage (NCBI taxonomy): Eukaryota > Metazoa > Chordata > Actinopteri > Cyprinodontiformes > Rivulidae > Austrofundulus > Austrofundulus limnaeus. Next base: position 528,237 of record NW_013952746.1, on the reverse strand, counting down.
TGATGTCGGTGCGGCAGAGAGCGTATTCAGTGACTGTCAGGGTTATTGTTGTGGCAGCTGTTGTGCTTCCTTTCTGTRTCTGTAACTTCAGCCAGAAGATGTTTCATCATTAGTGATATAAATAACCTCCAGCTGCTCACAGTCAGCCTGTAGTGAACCCCAAGACACTGCTGTCTCCTCAGATTTATGTTTGGTTTCAGGCTGCTCTCCTACTGCAAAATACAGTGTTTATGACTATCTACAATTAGCTGTATTTCAGTCACAATTTTATCGCCACCTTTGGATAGTAATACTTTAAATAGTAAGGCTAGTAATACTACTCTTTTTTTTATAGAATGACTGATTTTATGTGACATCTGTAGTAGACTATCATCAAATAAAATCACAACAGATTTGGTAGTTTGAGGATTTTTTTACTTGAGTTTATATTGTCCTTCAATTATTTTTATCATTTAGCCACCTCAGAGTGGATCCAGTTTTTTAAGGATGCAGGGATTCCAGCTGGCCTCGCAGTCAATTATGCTGTTTCCTTTGTGGACAACAGGTAACTTGCAGCTTGTGTTACATAAAGCYGACATCAAACATCTAAGATTTTTTATTCTCTGTTTTTGTAATTACATTTTTTTTCTGCCTATTAATATAACTACAGAATTCAGAAGAACATGCTGATGGACCTCAGTAAAGACATCATGATGGACCTCGGTATTACAGTTGTTGGTGACATCATTGCCATTCTTAAACATGCCAAGCAGGTGTACAGGCAGGTGAGGTCAACTTTAATGTCTTGAAATGTTGTAAATGGCTCACTTTGACCATTTTTATTTTAGCAATGTATTTCAGATGGTGTTATAGCTGTTAACTTGAGGCTCTAAAGCAGGGGTCACCAATACGGTGCCCGCGGGGACTTTGAGTCGCCCGCAGGACACCTTGTAAAAATAGCACTGATCGTCATAGAAGCAGCGCTCTAAATACTAAAAAAAGGAACCAAAAAAGTCACCCATTTTGAGCTATTATTAACAAAACACTTTCCAAACAGCTGCTGTTAAAGCCACGTCTCCCGTTAAAACGCTGTCAACTCAACAAACTCAACAAATTCTCTCCTGCGTCTCGCTCCGAGTCCCTCTCTGTCCTGTGGACTGCAGCTGCACACAGACACACACTGAACTCCACCCCCAACGCCCACCCTTCAAAAAATTAACCCTTAGGGCACAGATATTCAGCTTGTTTACCTCGGAGTAGAGGCGAATTATATTACACAACTGATAACCTAATAAAGTTCATTGTGTCTATAAAATCAATCTACGTTTTCCTAATTACTAGACACTTTTTTATTTTTTATGTCTGTACAGACATACCTGACATGTTTCGACGTGTACTTCCGTCTTCATCAGAGGTGTCACAGCTGATGTTGATTGGGTGTCGGCTCATCAATACATATTGACAAGCCGACACCGCCCCCTGCTGGCTTCACTGCTGGAGGATGTCACTCCAGGTATGTGAGAGCTTGTAGGCCCAAAAAGCGAGCCCACACAGCTATGAACCGGGATGAGGGGGCCTACAAGCTCTCACATACCTGGAGTGACATCCTCCAGCAGTAAAGCCAGCAGGGGGCGCTGTCAGCTTGTCATTATATATTGATGAGCTGACACCTCTGATGAAGACAGAAGTACACGTCGAAACATGTCAGGTATGTCTGTACAGACATATAAAAATAAAAAAGTGTCTAGTAATTAGGAAAACGTAGTAGATTTATTTTATAGACACAATGAACTTTGTTAGATTATTTGTACAAGGATTGTTCTAAACCCCATTTTAAATTTCATCAATGGGAAACCGTGGAGCTCGTCTGGTGAAGCTGCAGGAATTATTTTATGTCTAACCGCAAGTGACTGAAGTATGTCAATATTTCATTTCTATATTAAAATTAAACTTAATTACGATAATTAATTCAAACAGACTTCAGAACACAGTAAGAAAAAAGATGAGAAAGAAGGATGTTATTA
>NW_013952746.1:519858-526096 GCF_001266775.1 Austrofundulus limnaeus | reverse complement strand
GCTATCATATTTTTATTATTTTATTTTTTAATTTCATTGTGCTCTGTACAATTACAATAAAGGTCTAATCTAATCTAATATTTACAAAATACACAAAATTAAAAATGTTTTTAATTGAGATTAAATAAAAATGTTTCATGTTTAAATATCTGTTTTCTGCTATAAAAAGCATCCATCCGTTATGTCCTCCTTGTTCCTAATTAGGGTCTCAGATCTCAGACCATCACAGGGATGCAAAAACACAAACAACTATCCACACTCCGGTCACACTGAAGAGCTCCAAAACTGTTTCAAACTGGGAACTCTGGAATCAGGTCCCCCTGCTGCTGCACAAAGTTTAAATTACTTATGATAAATTATTATTATTAATATCTACCACAGTAAATTATGATGGAGTCTTTAAAAGTCAAATATTCACATGTATAAATTTATTATTATTAATACTATAATTAAAGGTGAACGGTGCAAATTTATGTTTGTATCAAACAAGTAGCCCTTCATGTTACTCGGTACCCCTGAAGTAGCCCTCGGTCTCAAAAAGATTGGTGACCCCTGCTCTAAAGTAAACTCCTAATGAATAATATTGCTTCTGCTTACTAAAAAATAAAGGTTTTTCTGTCTTTTATTTGACCACTAAATCTTAAAGCTATGATACACTCTTCTTATCGTTTTAGGAACCTAATTTTTCACAGTCTTTCATGTTTTTCTTCAGGATATGTGTAAAATGGCAACGGAGGCCATCTCCTCTGGACAAACAAGTGTCCAGGCTGAGCTGAGAAGAACTGCCAACACTCGTAAGTAACAAAATGTAATTATCTGCATTCAGGTTGGGAGACGATCCAGAAAACTTCTCATCTGGGAGGCAACAACTCTCACCATTGTTTTATGTTTCACATTCCAGGGGCCTCATGCATAAAGGAGTGCGCAGCTTTCACACTAAAAGTTGACGTACGGACAAATTTAGAAAAGTGCGCCGCACCAAAAAATTCAGATGTATAAAACCGTGCGCACACAGGTTCCCGCGCACCTTTCCTTTATACATCCCAGTGAACGTGGAACTTAGCGCACGTGAGACACCTCCCCTGACACGCCTCCATTTAAATHTGTAAAATAGATGTAAATGTGTCCAGCGTGTGAGATTCTCYTCAGATTSTCCTCAGAAAGGATTTTTAGATGCAGGAAAATTATAAATTAAATGGAGAATGAGTGAGAACATTGTTATATAAGTAGTGGGTTGTAAACATGTGTTTGCCACTCGCAAAGGTGTGTGTGAGTGTTGGTGTGTACGCGCGTGTGCTGTTATTTTCAGCGGCGCATGAGGCTGAGAGATATTTCCACCTTTGCACGTCTTTAATAAATGACTGTAAACACAGAGAAACTTATGACTTTTGTAGAACTTAGAAAAATATTTTTTAAGTTGATGTGAAGAAACGCGCATTTCCTACTCTTGTAAAAAAATATAACAACGTGCCCGTCCGCCTCCGCCTCATCTCGTAAAAAACTGACGCGCGGGGGGTAACCGACGCATCAAAACTGGACGCAGAAGGCTACCTTGCAGCGCTGCGAGTTTCTGCCGTGGTGTGGGACTGGGAACAGCTGACGCCGATCCATACGCAGCAATCTGTTGTGTCTTGTGGAGCTGAGGAATCATCACAGCTGACCTGTTCTGAATTAATATTCTGAGTTGATAACGTTTTTCTCTCAGTGAAAATTAAAAAATGTTTCTTAGACAATTCACACATTTTCTTTCCCTCAGCTGTGCGTGTGCTCTGCAGGCCTGCGCTCTGCGTGTGTTTCCAACTATGTAACAATATAAACACTTTACAGTTTACAGACTGGACTGAGGTTTGTTGATCATTTTTAGGCTGATCTATTTTCTTGTCTGAGGTTAAATGATTTTCATTCCCGGGGTTCAGTTTCATGATCGTTCGAGTTTAAACAATAAAAATCAAACTAAAATAAAAATCTAACGCCGTGTTCAGACGCTCCTTACATCCAGAAAACACAACAGAGTCATATTTCTGTGGATTCAGGTCAGATTCGTGACTTTGTGGGTTAAAACTGTCGACTGAAAATCTTYGCGTGGCTGYCGCACATTCTCAYGGCAGGTGAGGTGCAACGTTGKTTTTAATACATCCCAAYGTGGGCGYAGAACCTGGCGCACGCAACTTTTTTGTGCRTACGCACCGTTTATACATCGAGATCCCTGGAAACGACAAACTCAGAACCACCTGCCTCATACTGGTTTGTTTTGGTGTAGCAGATAACGAGGAACCTCTCAGCTGTTGYGTGGTGTTTGGCACCAGAGTGTGAGCAATTAACACATCTGGTTTAGTTGGATCTTTGGTTGAGCTTCGTAGAACTGGGTGTTCCTCCAACACACGAGATACTTTCCAGGAAGTTGTTCTTTTGTGGATTTTCTCCTGAGTCATTCTTGAAAAATGTGCGTAATGTTGAGGTRTGTGTCCTGCTGTGAGACGCTGCTGTCATTAGTGCGTGCAGAAGAAGGTGTGTCAGCTGCACTCAATTCAAAGTCATCAATCAAGACTTTCCCAGCTGAAATGTCAGTATAATAAATTGTTTGCTCCTCAAAATGCGGAACAAGAATAAGTATATCTTTATTATTTCCTGTTTACCTGTAAAGCAAAACATATTTTGTKTTAAGAAACAATCCAAATGTCAGTCTATTAATATCTTTGTTTTGTTGGTTTTTCAGCTGCTACACGTATGATTGCCAACGCTCTGAGCCACGATTCCCCTCCAACCACTCCGGCCCGCCGACCCGACAACCGGCTCTCCGTCACRGTGTCCAACTCTCAGGCAAACAAAAACAACAAAGCAGGTAGAGGATTTGGAGAGTTTCTTTCGAATCATCACTCGTTTGTTTTGCCGTTTCACTCAACTCCGTTTATTCCTGGTGTGTGGATCACTTTGTCAGTCGTCAGTCAACCAGCCGACGAGGGGAACGGGTTGCCAGCGGTGAAGCGCCGGCGTGTGACGGCCGAGATGGAAGGCAAGTACATCATCAACATGCCCAAAGGCTCCACGCCTCGTACACGTCGTATCCTGGCCCAGCAGGCCAAGAAAGGTAGGCCTGGCCCAGTGGTCTCGCCAGCAGCGGGAGTAACTAACACTGATTAACWGAATTATTCACTCTTAAAATGTCCTCTGTGGTGACCTGGAGCTTCTGATTTGGGGCTAAAATCAGAGCTTATTGGACGTTTTTCTCTTACTAATCCCCYTCCTTACAAAATCCTTTTATTACTAATTTGTCTTGCAACACAAAATAACTTTTTGCATGAGTTTCACTTGTTTTCTAGCTTTAAGAGTTACAATTTTGTTTTCCTTGTTGAGTTGCCTAATATCTTTAAAATAGACTGAGTTCAAGCCGTTTTTGTGTTTTCTTAACTTGATTAGCCACGGCAGCCATCTTGAATCGGGTTAACTAAAAGTTAGTTGGTTGTCAATGTGTGTTCAGTAATTAAAATCTGCGTAGAGTTTAAAAGTACACAGCTGTCTGTAAATTTTGTCATGTAAAATCCCCTTTTAAGTGCATTTTTGCTGCAGGGGAAAAAGTAACTTTTGCTGTGGTCCAGAGTTGTGAACTGAGGTCTATAAAGTATTTGAAAAAAAAAATAACTAAGTAAAAGTAAAACTACATGAACAGAAAATGACTTTGGTAAAAAAAAATTCACTGATGAGAAAACTACGCAAGTAAAAGTCATGAAACTGTTCAGAAAAATTGGGGAAGTAAAAATACTTTAACACTCTCTAAGAAATAAACTGTTGAATTTACTGAACCAAACCGGCTCCATTGAGCCGGGTTGWGTAAATTTAGCAATATATGTATATTCTTTGCTCATTTTACTCAACTAGGCTTAGTGGAGCCAGTTAACATGACTTTGTTGAGTAAATTCAACACTTCATTTTTTAGAGTGCAGAAACATCTTTCATGATGAGTTTGAACATAGTTAATTTTGTAACAAGTAACTAAGTATTACATTTTAAAGTAAAGAAGTAAAAGTATCGTTTTTAGCTTTAAAAGGTAACAAAATAAAAGTAGCTATGGGGCGGAACCCCTCCAAACTTCAAGTCCGCCCACAGCCCAGGCCCCACCAGATACAGACATACTGGTATTGTCAACGTAAACTCAGATAAAAGATGGTGATTGTGAGKGTAAAACTGTGTGTGTGGTGGTGGGTTGATAACACAGCTGGACCGTTCATTCTCATGTTCAACAAAAGTTTTAATACATGTTTAAAAAAACAGATGGACACACACAGATGTTATTTAGAGGATGGTTGTGACATCAGGGTATTTTGGTTCTGTGTTCCTGGGACATGTTAGAGCAGATGACCTCTTTCTGATAGCACTGCTCTTCCTACACATAATAATGAAAACATATTTTGTCTTGAATTTAGGGTTAAATAACAAATAATTGTAAATAGATCAGTGTTTCATTAAGGCAAAGAAAWAACTATGTATCCAGTAACTGTAATAATAGGTTTGAAGCGGTTGCAGCTACACTTGACACTTGAAGTCGTGTTGGTATTAAAAAAACATTGGGATAGTATTAAAAAGGTAGTAAAAGGTATTARATTTAACTTCAGAATTTCTGCATATACCCTGCTCTCGTCTAACCGGTGCAGGCAGTCTGAATTTAGTCAGCTGCCTTTCCGTCTGCTCGCTCCTGAACACACCATGGTCTGCTTGGGGACCGTCAAAAAATTACCAAACAAACAGTTGAGAAACAAAAGTCAATAGTTTTAGGTCATTTGTCCTAGCGATACAAAACTAATGTGAACTTGTTCTCCTGAACAGGACAGAAGACACAACTTTTATTTTCCTGATTTTACGGCACATCTAATATTTTTTAAATAAAATTTATGATTTTTCAATAACTTATCATGTGACCCAGGTGCCATATTTGAAGAGCGGACTCAGTACTGAGCCTCACTCTATAAATGATCAGCTCCTTACTTTTTCTAAATAGCCTTCTTCTGAAACCTTTGAACCCCCTGAACCCGTCCATGTTTTCACCCACTGTTCTTGGACAGGTGATGGTAGTTGTCGTAATGAAAACATTTTTTATAACTCAGTATTCTATAAGTAGGTCACTAAAAACAATCCCTGTCAGGTTTATTGTTTGTGTAAAACRGTGTGTTTTGCTTTTGTCTTCAAAAGGTTTGAAGCGTACCTCTGTGTTTGAACGACTTGGAGCTGAATCGATGGCCGACACGACGACCAGTAATAACAAGGTGAGTCAGTATGTCCTCAGCTGCAGACTGTATCGTCCAGTTAAAGTCCAGTTCTGATTTAYGTGCTTGTGTTCCTAACAGCCGACTGGCGTGTTCAGTCGCCTCGACAGAGCGGACGAAGGCGAAGATGCGCCGAAGCCAGGAAACGTGGCTGTGATCGTGGATGAAGACGAGGAGGAGAGCGATGGAGAAGGTTCTGTCCTGCAGTACGCTGGCATTCTCAAAAGGCCCCCTCCACAGCCGAAGAAGAAGCCCACCACGAAAGCAGCCCCCGTCAGCCTGCGACGCCTCGGAGGGAAATTTAAACGTCCTCCTTCTGACTCCCCCACTTCCTCCTCTGCTTCTTCTCCAAAAGTCCCTCCCGCCAAAGTCAGCATTCTACAGAGACTGGGCAAACTCCCAGCGGCGAGCGCTGGCGTGTCCGCGGCGCCCGCCGACACGCAGGACAACAAAGTGACGAGCACCAAGCCCAGAGCACCGGAGAAATCCACTGTAGCCAGCTGCAAAGTCAGCAGCAGCACCGGGACTGGGGGGGCAGGAGGGGCAGAGCCTGTGGGGGCCAAGATGGACGTCAAGGCTGTCAGTGTTTTTAAGAGACTTGGCAGCAAGCAACCCTAACACACTCAGCTGTTTTGTAAGCWTCCAGTTAGTTTGTGTTCAGGCAGGACTGCAGATTATTTTTTATCTGAAGCTGTTTTTTATCGTTATCGTCTCACCYGTGTGGATGCAACGTTCTGTCAACACTTTAAACCATTTTGCCAGTAAAACGTCAGTTTCTAGAGTCATAGCTTTTAAATATGAGTACTCCACTCYCTGTTTTATGTTGCTCCACCTGCAGGCTATCCAGAGCATCATTTTGTATTTATTTAATGTGTTTTAGAGGTATGTGTGGGACTTTTCATGAGCTTAAAGCATGWGCATGTCAGCCAGATTTTTACGATGGTGCTTATACCTCCCCCACAAACTTTACAGATGCCTAA
>NW_013952746.1:516790-519810 GCF_001266775.1 Austrofundulus limnaeus | reverse complement strand
CCTTCCAGCTCTCATTAAAACTCTGACAGCAGCATTTTGGATTAAATGAAGACTTATTAAAGAGTTTTTCGGATGTCCAGATAATAAAGAATTACAGTAATCCAGTCTAGACGTGATAAATGCATGAATCAGTTTTTTTGCAGCATTTTTTAACAAGATGTTTCTAATTTTAATGATATTACGCAGGTGGAAGAAGGCGGTCCTGGTAACATTAACATTTCAACATCTCTCTGCTCACGTTTGTTGCAGCTAAATGTTTGTTTCAACCTGTKGAAATGTAATGTTTGGTAGATTAAATCTAAGTGGAGACACGTTTACTTATAATACAGTAGGCTATCTGTAAAATAAATTAAATTTGTTTATTGGTTCAAACCAAGATGGGGGATGACAACGACTGTCTTTGCCAGCAGCAGGTGTTACTAAACGTTGTGAAGCTAAAGAAATTAGTAAATATCTTTCTTTTATAAATATATTTATATATATTTTTTTAAATTCACCACACAAGTTAACTTTTCTTATTTGGAACACTTATGTTGGCTTTTTCTTCATCTTTAACCACAAAAAATGTCAGTGAATCTTGAGCAAATTTCATTTAAATCCTAAACTGAGATTAAATTGACAAGGCACAAAAACCCTCCAGTTTGTTGTTGCTTTGTACTGTATTTATTTGATGGGTGCACGGTGAGAAATTCAAATCTATCCCATCTCTTTACATTTATTCAAATGGAACCCACGGTTTTTAACTGTACCTAAAACGTGTTTATGTACAGAAAATGAARTGCCATCATTATAAAACTTCACACCATTTTCTGGTTACTGCTGGTGGACTTTTCATTTTATTTATGAGCATCATAATTATGTAATTAATGAAAAGTCCACTTGAGGACGCTGTTTCCCTCTTTCTCATGAACTCATTCTTGTTCACAGCAAGCTCATTTATCATATAATTGTTTGGCACTTCAAATATACAAAGTGCTTTTTGTCCCCATTTAACATTTTAGATAGGCATCATTCTTCCTAAACATCAGTTTTCATTTTATGTGCACATGTGGAACAAACATCATGGACCTCTGTAATAACATGATTGGTACAGTAAATATTACTAGTTTTGTGTCTCTGTTGAGATATCTGAACTAAAAATATTTAAATATACTACATACTAGCCAAACCTTGCAAAACACAAGCTAAAAAGGCAAAATGCCAGCTAAAAKGTTCATCACAGTACCTGGATCAGTTTTAAAAAATAAATGAATTATGCAAGTTACTTTTAAAAACAATTTGTTCTGGCCAGTTGCCTAATTTTACTAGAAATAATGCTATTTTTGGACATTTCAAAAATGTTAAGTAAAAATGTGTGGTTTGAATATATGCTACAACTGCCTGCCATACATCTCCGTCACCTTCAAAAGCTTATCAGCTGAAGTCATCAGGTGCTTCTACAGTGTCCATGTTTATACTGGAGAGAGGAGTAATTGTAAAACTTGAATTATTCCTTTGTTTATTYCTGTTCATATTAGTTATGCTAATTAATTAGGCGATAGGCCATTAAAAGTGAGTTCGCATGTCAAATAAATAGGTAAAAATGTTTTGTTTTAGCAGATATTGGGAAACTAGGCCGCATTTTCTGCAGAAATAAACGCTCATTCCAAGAAATGTTCATGTTTTTACCAATAAAATCCTGACTGCAGTAACGCCTCACGATTTTAGTTTAGTTGTTTTTTTATCTCCCACAATGCTTTGCGCCAGGGGCTGGCTCGTGAGCGCGTGTGTACGCTGTCTGTGGTGCTGAAGCTGCGCGTGCTACCAGCTGACCGTGGCTACCATCAGCGCGAGCATCTTTCCGCTAGCGGAGCGGACAAACGAGGAATTCTGTTTTCGTCGATGGAAGGCGATTCAGGATGGTTCCGCCGGCTTCTTAGCTTTATTTTAAGCACTTTTATATAAAAACAGGCGGTGTTTTAAAGCACAAAGCGGAGACGACGTGTGTGAAGCTGTATTTTTTTTCTGTTTTTTGACGCTTTTGTCGTGTTTCTCCGGTTCCTGCCGCCGCCGCCTGTCTGCTCAGCAGCCGTCTCTCTCCGCGCCCCGTCCCGCATCCTTTATGCACAGCACGCTGCTCCGGTCCTCTCCGACGAAACACACCTACGTGTCCGAGCACAATGGTCCGCTACAGCTGCGTTTACTGAGAGACATGGAAGCTAAACAACATCCGATAAAGAGTCTAAAAAGCTACCCGGAAACCGGCGGCCGGAGCCTGGCGGCGGCCGCCGGAGGAGACGGCCGAGCCGGCTCAGCTGAAACGGAGATGGAGCTAAAGATCCAGAAAGCCATCGACTTCAAGGCGGAGGGGCACCGCTGCTACAAGGAGAAGAAATTCCGGGAGGCGATAGGCAAGTACCACCGAGCGCTGCTTCARCTCAAAGGAGTGCACGTTGTGGACGGGACGACGGGCTCCGAGGTCAGCCTGCTCAGCCAAGCCGCCGCCAAGCTGACCGAGGAGCAGCGGAGAKCCGTGGAGAGCACCGAGATCGAGTGCTACGACAGCCTGACAGGTGAGCTGTGTCGGTCCGGCGCAGATCCAAACACGACACGGTATAACTGCTGACAGCATTGTTTGCTCCGGTTCACCGAGTTCACAGGAAAGAGTGGGATGGATGGATGGATGGATGGATGGATGGATGGATGGATGGATGGATGGATGGATGGATGGATGGATGCTGGCTCAGAGGCAGATGAAATAATTCTGGGGACAGTCAGCATGGTGTTTATTTTCTGGAGAGGACAAACTGTTCTGATTTGATAGACAATAAGAAAAAGATTATCCAGCAGGGCATTGTTCAACCATTTCAGAAAAATAAATCTAATGATTTTTTAGAATATAATATCAAATTTAAGCACCCTTTGTGCTGTAAAGTTAAATTAGTATTGTATGATTTTGGTATAACAGGAAAAGTTTAGCACATTAGTGTTGTCTGACTCAGAGGATGGGGTGATGTAAGGTTATTAATTTATTATTATTA
>NW_013952746.1:512922-515124 GCF_001266775.1 Austrofundulus limnaeus | reverse complement strand
GTCTTTACTCTGGATTTCTTTGATTTTATGTCAGTAAATTAGTAAAAAGAAGCTGAGAAAAAATATGAATAAATGTATTTTTTAATAAGACCTGTGAGCACAGACTGCAGCCCGAGCAGCAGGTCCTGTTGAATGTTAGCAACCTGAGGAAACTGAGGACGACAGTGATTAATCTTGTGCACTACAGCAGTTATACTCCATTATTTATAAGGCATTTATGTGACCGTGTTACGTCTCAGTAGAACTGCTCTGTGCCGTGTTCAGGTCCTGTCTGGAGCTTGTAGGGAGGCCACAGAGGCGTGAAGGAAAGATGGAGGAGGGGGGTGAGACAAGAAAAAATGAGGATGAGAAAAGAAAGAAGCAAATCTGCTGGAGGAAGGATGTCATTTCGAGTAAAATAGGAGGATAAACAGACTTGGAAAGGAGGAGCAGTAAGTGCTGAGGGAGAAAAGGAGGCAGAGGAGTGGACCGTTAGCACCCAGCAGAGGTCCATATCACCATGGCAACCATGACTGGGCTTTTTCCCCTCTTATTGTGTYAACGCTCACCCTGTTTCCTCACCGCTGATTCAAGCGTGTGGATGCTCGTTCTTTTTCTTATGCTCTATGTCCTTTAAAAWTTTATTACAAAAAATAGTTCAATAAAGCCTGAGTCTGAATAAATTGCAGATAATATGTAGTAAACAGGAAGTTCACAGTGATACTCAGACAGATTTCTAATAAATATTTCTCACACATCATCCCGCTGATGCACGTTGTCACCCGTAGGGGTGCATGAGGCAATCATAGGAAAAGTCTAAAACTCACATYGTGTGCAATTCTATTTAACTAGAAGCTATTTTACAATAAATTTAAAAAATACATAAAATACTTGTTTTTAAATCGGACCAATGCTTTTTTTTTCAATTTTACTGAATGTTACAGAGTCAGATGTTGATATAAGTTAAAGAAACAACAAAATAAATGTGTGCAAAATGAATCTCCTGCGAGTTTAAGCTTCAGGCTTGTATCAACTACTTTACTGTGGGCTTACCCAAGTCTAAAAGGTCCTCATAAACTTGTAGTCAAGTTTACTTAAAACTAGGATGGGAMGTATTATTCTCATTTAACCAATTTAAAAATATTGTTTTAAAAAGGGAGATAGTTGTTCAGCAGCAGCAGAATTACATTTTAGCAGCCTTATAACTCTTGTTTTTATCTACAAGTGGATATTTGGTATTTCACCCAATTTCTCCCACAAAATCTAGCCACATCCAAGCCAACGTGGCTTAATTTCTAAATCTCTCACTCATTATGTTACCAGGATTCAAACCCTGAACCCTGGATCTTCCTACACCAAAGTTGTATGACTTTAACCACAGTACCAATGCCAAACTAGTTGGAAAGAAAGATGGAAAGATAAGCCCCTGGACCACCAGCAGCTTGAGGAAGAGGCTGATCAACAGTGCTGGACTGAAGGATAACACAGTCTACAACACTAATCACGGCAGGACAAGCTCAAACTCCCAGGCCTCTGAGGACCTGAGCTTGAAATAAAGTGGAACCACCCAAGTGGAAAATAGATGTTTTTTTTATATGTATTTCTAAACAGCTTGTGTACATAAATGTGGCACAATGATCAGATAACAAKCTAATGTTTATTCCAAAGTGGCATCCTGCTCTAATCTCTGTTTACAAGATGGTGTTTTTGACAAACAGAAGATGACAGMTTTTATGAGTTTAATGTTTTCARTTTTGGGAATTTAACTGAAAAGATAATGTRGAGCAATATGAAGTAAATGTACGTGTTTTTATTATTCAAATGTTCCCAAGTGAACTCTCTTTGTACAGACAAAAAGCTGGAAAGGAGCACAAATAGGTGGCCTTTAAAACAGCCTGAGCAATTCCATAAATTAGCCGAGCAGTATGGTTTTTGTGTCGGGAGTAAACAGTGCATTAATTCTGCGCTATTTTAAGCTGTGATTAATATGCATCTGATACATTGTTTACACCAGTGTTCAGCAGCATGGTGTACGTACAGTGTCAATATGTCAGTACTAYGGTGTATGGTAATTACAGTAATTATTATTATTATTTTTACTTTGATCTATGTTTATTTTTTATTGTTACTATCTTTAATTCTGTTATTGCTACAGTTGATATTGTCACACAGCAATATACTGTTTCTGTGGATTGATGTATGTACCTGCTGCTGCTACTACAC
>NW_013952746.1:507278-511867 GCF_001266775.1 Austrofundulus limnaeus | reverse complement strand
TGTGTGTGTGTGTGTGTGTGTGTGTGTGTGTGTAGCAGCTCTTCATCACCTCCTCATTTCATTTTCATCTCTTTTTTCCTCAACGTGTGTCTGTGTCGTTGCTTTTAATAGCATCTCCATGGAAGTGAAGAGGGGTTGCTAGGTAACTGGCTGGCGTCTGAAACGGTGTTTGTTTGGCGGCAACACTGACAGAAACATGGTGTGTGTGTGTGTGTGGGTGTGTGTGTGTGTAACAAGTGTACTCTGAGGAGTAAAATATCGTGTTTTGCTCATATCTGTTTTAATATRCTGAAATGTCAGGACTGAACGCTGAGACTCACGTGCAGTCCACCTGCACGTGCCTTTCTTCTGACCAGGAGGCCTGAGAGGCCTGATGAGGAGACAAACAGCAGACTTGTGGRAAGATATGACATCATAGGACACAGTGATGACACCCAGAGGATTTTATCTGTCACTGCAGGCGCCTTTGTCTGATAACATGAGAAGATTTACAACTAAAACATTTAGTTAAGTTTCAATTTTAAACCTTTAACAAACACATTATGAGACGTTAACCATGAGAGAGCATTATGTTACTACTGCTTTTATTTATACATGGCACAAAAAAATTTATGTTTCGCAGATTATTTCTTTGTTGTAACAAGGCGTCTTGGCAAAGAAATAATCTACTAAACATAAATTTCTTCACTTTTTGTGTTAATTATAGTTAAGCAGAGATAGGTTTTTTTATCGAGCGTCAACAAAATTTAGGATGATTTTCTGTTCAAGTAAATAAAAACACTTGTTTGAAATATTAGATTTTCTGTATGCTTTTTTGGTAAAATGACTGCAGTGCAGCTGAAAGTTGAACAAAATGTGTCTGAAAGAAAAAAAAATTGTCTGTCTTCAACAAACAGCAGCTTCTGTGTTTGCCTCATTAAGTGTGCGATCTTTGATTTTATTTAAGTCAGTTACTACGTTTTTATCTGGTAGTTCAGCTTGAATTAAACAAATTTCCTAATGAACTTATTACAATAATTTGTTTGAACGTATATAAGAAACAGCACAGATCTTTTGAGGTGCGTTAAAAAGGTTCTGAGTAATTAATATCTTACTTGTGGCAGACAGATGTTTGAACAATTTTATTTTGGAGAAACAAGTCTTTAAATCGGACTTTATTGATGAGCCAAAGGCTAGTCTGAGTGCGGCTAGAACCAAAGTGAATTCTGGTATCAAAAACTTTTTTTTAAATATTTTTTTAATTTTAATCAAATTTACATTGTATCAGACGATTCCTGACAAAAGGCTGTGGGTTTCACTGGAAGTGCTACAGCTAACTGCTGCTGTTTGTAAATGCAATTAATCCGTTAACTCTAAGTAAATGAAACTTGTTGAAATGCTTATCGCTTTTCAAGGCAAAAATTTTAAACAAAGATCTTGGTTCTGTTAGCTTAGGAGCACACACTGGGGATGACTCTCAGCTACTACCACACTAAACTTTAGCTCAGTATCTCTAAAACTGACTGACTTTGAGCTATTTTATTGTATTTGATAACTCAATTAGCTTTGGCAGCTGTGAATCAAGTCCCAAAAGTTCTATAGGTTCATGAGATATTTTGCTAACACAAAGGGAATTATATCATTGCTCGTTTGTGTGGCAGTGGGCAATAATAATTCTGTTATCAAAATAAAATAATGTTTGCATGAATGGGGAGGAAATGAACCCCACTTCTTTCGCATCTTGGTATAGTACTTGTGTTAGTACTTACCTTGTTTTATTGCAGTGGAGATTAAAATTAAACATGGCAAACTAGATGTACAAACACTGAAACATTTTTTTGTTTTCGTTTTTTTTATTCGCCTCTCATTCGTCACAATTCACACTGATTTTCTCACTGAAACGTCACAGGATGAGACAGAAGACAACGTGGATGTTCCAGTTTCCCAGGTTTTCCTTGGTTTTTCTGCTTATATTAACAAACATATACAGATATCTCCCCGGGAAGAGCTTTGAAATAATAATTTATTCTTTCCCCACAATAACAATAAATTTAATAATAAATTCTCAGTGTTGTTAACGAGTCTGAGCTCACTCGCTTTAACAATGGGATAGGATGTACCCATTGGAATAATTACACGCTCGTACGTCGCACGCACACACACACGCACACACACACACACACACTTACTTAAAGAAACTTTTAATAAATATCTGCAGTCATTAAACTGTCCAGTGTACAAAAATTTATTCTTTCCCCACAATAACAATAAATTTAATAATAAATTCTCAGTGTTGTTAACGAGTCTGAGCTCACTCGCTTTAACAATGGGATAGGATGTACCCATTGGAATAATTACACGCTCGTACGTCGCACGCACACACACACGCACACACACACACACTTACTTAAAGAAACTTTTAATAAATATCTGCAGTCATTAAACTGTCCAGTGTACAAAAACGACTCCAGCTGATTCGTCCGTCGAGTCTTTGATTCCACAGAAAGACCGACGAGCTGCACGACGTTTTTCTTAAAGTGCCACTAAAAGATGAACCCGTCTCTAATTCTGCGTCCGTTCCACCGGCGTGGGCAGGATCCTGGTTCCTGACCCCACTGAACAGGAATGTTTTCTTATAAAAAGCTGTTAAAAATCAGGTGAGAATGTGTGGAGCAGCCTTCAGAACCGTTGTCACGTAAAATGACGCGCACAGAAAAAGGGACTCGCACACAGAACGAACATTCACGACGAGAGGAACACACCTCGGTGTTCGAAACCATAAAAACCAGCAACACGGCTGCGAGGACTGAGAAAATAAACTCTGATTTTAACTGTACAAGGCTGCGAATGGAACCAGTGCAGAGTGGGGAAAAAAAAGGCTTTTTTTTCTTCTTGTTTTGGGGTTTGGAAGGAGGCAAACGATGACAGGAATGATGTTTGTGCTTCGGCAGAACAAACAGAAGAACAAGGAGAATGTGAAAACAGTAAAGCAGCACAGCTTATTTTTGAATGACTGAAGCTACAAAGGTTCTGAAAGAAACAGTTCAGATCTTTTAAAGTGGAAAGGTGATAAACAGTRTCTTACCTGTTGTAGGTAAGTCTTTGAAGAACCTCAGGTTGGAGAAACAGTTTRATTCTGACTGGATTGATGAGCTAACGGCTAGTCTGAGGACATATCATTTGAACCTTTATGCAACCATTAATTTAGCATTTCACAGTTATTTACTTATTTATTTGTGTTTAATGCAAGAAATTTAACCCCAAAAATCATCCATRAAGTTGAGGGGACATATTATAGACGGGAGTAAATTTTAACCAATTTTCCTCTAACATACCACCAAAATAGGTTTTAATATTTTCTCATTTATAACTGAGATATTGTGTCATAATTTCTCCCTCTGTATATTGTGTATAGCAAAACATATGAACAGCAACAGCTGTTGTTTGAAGTTARCAGTAACCCATTCAGATTAGCTGCTAGCTTGTCAAATCAGGCAGAACTCATCTATTTCTCCAAACKGAGGTTGGTCGAAGAGCTATCAAAAACAGGTAAGATATCGATTGTTCATAACCTTTTTTACACAGATTAAAAAATAAAAATCTGACCTATTCCTTTAAGTCTCCAGGAAGGTGAAAGCTGAAAAATGCAAAGCTACACCGACCGGGTGAATGGAAACAACAGCTAGTGAAGTGAAAAAGTGGCTKTTTCTGTGTTTTTAATGGCTTTTTTAGATACTCCATCCATCGTCAGCAGCAGGTGGATGAACTCACTACAAGGATTTAAAAAGGCCTCTTGGACTCTGGGGGTCATGCAGAATAAGAGAGCTCTACCAGGAATGCTGCTCGGGGGTTCACACCTTCTCAGGATTCATGAGGGGAGCGGAATAAAACCTGACAAGGAGGGGATGGTTTTTTTTTTTTTGCGATTTTCATCGAGTGCACTTTGCTCGGCTCAGACGTCAGAATCCATAAAACGGTTTTAAAAAGTGTTCCCTTTCTTGTTTATTTCACAATAAGAACTGTTGTCCACACAGAGCGCCAGGCTGCCGCTGTCCACACAGAGGAACCGTGTGGTCCGAGCTCTGGCCCTCCACGTCCATGTCCATCAGGTTGGGCCGCACAGCGCCGGCGCTGCTGTCCCCCGAACCGAGGGGGCTGTCGCAGCTGCTGCCCGGCGAGGAGCTCAGGGTCTGGGACAGAGAGCCCAGCTTCCAGGGTCTTACCCGGACCGGCGTGGGCCGAGGACGGGGGGCAAACTCCAAAGTCTTGGGTCTCTCCGGGGGGCTGATGAGGCCGACGGGATCGGGGTCGGGTTTTGGGGGAGCGGGAGCTTTACGGCGATGGGGGACTGATGGTGGGTAGACGGTGGAGGGGTCCGGGAGGCGAGGTATGTCCAGAGTATCTGATGGTCCTGAGAAATGATGCAAACATCAGCACTGAAGCAAAAATCACAGAAAAATGTACGATTCACAAATATTTTAATTGTGTTTTTACCGCTTTTCTTTATAGAACTTTGGCACGTTAAAAAGGATTGGCTAACATCTGAAACAACAGCTTTGTGTGTGTGTGTGTGTGTGTGTGTGTGTGTGTGTGTGTGTGTGTGTGTGTGT
>NW_013952746.1:492907-507268 GCF_001266775.1 Austrofundulus limnaeus | reverse complement strand
GTGTGTGTGTGTGTGTGTGTGTGTGTGTGTGTGTCACTAAATTCTTACCAGTACACAGCCCTAGTCAACATGCTAATTTTAACAAATATTGTTGAGATATTCTGTTGTTGTTTTATTCCTCTTGCTGGCTTCATTCAGTCCTTTTCAGATATTTCTTATCATGTTTACGCCGATGATATTCAACTGTATTTTTCATTTAGACCACATCAGCTGGACAGGTTGGCCATCCTCGTCCAGCGTTTGTCCCGCATCAGTGACTGGCTTTCCATGAACTTCCTGGTTCTTAACACCAGTAAGACAGAAACTRTGATTTTTGTTCCCAGTCACTTGAACCAAAATATCAGCCAGAAAATTGCATCTTTTCCCCCGTTAGTAAAATCAAAAGGTAAAAAATCTATGCATCACATTTGACTCAACGTTAGGCTTCGACTCGCACATTAAAGCTGTTTCCCGTTCTTGTTTCTTTCATTTTAGAAACATTTCTAAGATTAGACATGATCTCCAGAGTTTCATGCTTTTGTCTCGTCTGGACTACTGTAATGCCATTTTCAAATGTCTGGATAAATTCACAATTTCCCGTTTGYAATTAATTCAACATGCAGCAGCCAKTCTTCTCACMAAATCCAGCAAACTGCCAYWTCACTTCTGTTTTATATCTGTTACAGTTGGCTGCTTGCTCAGAACTCATTTTAAGGTACTYGTGCTGACGTACAGAACAACAGTCTCTGACTACTTTTGCCAGCTTGTAACTAAATATTCTGTTGCTCGTTGTCTTCGTTCTGAGACTTTGAACCTCCTGGTTGTACCACAAACTTGATTAAAAACTCAAGGGGACCAGGCCTTCCAGTCGGTGGCCCCGAGGCTGTGGAACAGTTTGCCTTACAGCCTCATTTTGCTGACTCTGTGGAAGCTTTTAAAAAGCAACTAAAAACATTTTTATTTTCCCAGGYTTTTATGTCTTGATTTATAATCACGTGTTTTTCTGTTTTTTGTTTTGTTTAGTGTGTTTTTGTGACTTTATGTCTGTGAAAAGCACTTTATAAATAAAATTTACTTACTCACTTAAAATAATAAACTCTGAATGTTTAATAAGTTCTTCCAGGTGTTTTTTTTTTTTTGTTGCAGTAAGTTATGGTTGTGAAAGGAAGACGTTAAGAAGAGTTTTATCTCCGTACCTTTGCTTGTTGTGATGTGGGGTCCTCCCGGCGGGGGTGGCATGGGCATGCTCCCGTCTGACGGCGTCCTGCGGTGCCCCAGGGTCTGGGCTCGGGGTCGTATGGCCCCGTCAGAAGGCGTGCGCCTGTGCCCCCTGCTCAGAGCCATGGCTGCAGACACGTGGGTGGGTGTGAGCGACTGGTTGGGCTCCTTCTTGAAGCTCTCRGCCCGCAGGTCCAGGAGCGGGTTGAGAGCGGGGGCTGCGGGAGCCGGAGGGGCCGCGGGTGTCTTGATCCCGCTCACGGGGGTCAGGGGGAACTCGTCCGAGTCGGAGGGGATCAGGGACTTGGTGGAGTTGCAGTCGGACAGAGAGGACAGGGACAGCAGCGTTACAGAGGGAGACGGGTCCGTGCAGGCCAGCGCAGAGTCCGGATGTCTGGAGAGGGACAGGGAGAGGTTTCTGCTGGGCGGGGAGGTGCTGCGACGGAAACGACCYGTCCGCTGGAAGAGATTCTCCTTCTTCTTTCGCTGCTCCTCTCGGAGATCCTGCTCGTCCTGATGCACCTGAGGACAAGACCAGGAGAAATCAAAACGAGAAGCATTTGTCTCAACAAAACTCAGGAATCACTTAAATCTATTATTAAGATCTGATATCTGCTGATGATTTCCAGCTTGTTTAAACTTTCAGATGAGTGCTCTGCTGCTGTTTTCTGACCTGTTGTTTTCCCAGCTGCAGCAGGTCCTGCCTGAGTCCCACAGCTGCCAACAGCGAGGCGCAGCCCAGCAGCAGCGTGTCGCTTTTCTTCCTCTGGCTGCAGCGGCGGAGCGAGTCCTGGTGGCTCACGCCYGTCGACAGGCCTCCAGACACCAGAGAGGAGCCTCCGACGGCRGGCGGCCTCAGACTGCTCCACAGGAGCCCCGAGTCGTCCATGGCCCCGTTACTGCTGGTGTCCGAGGGCAGCAAGGAGCCGGGGGACTCCTCAAACTCAGAGCACTCCTCTGATAAACACATAAACATCAGGATTACACATGGATTGTAAAACAAACAAACAACAACAAAAAAATAAAAAAATAAAAAAACACAGGCTCACCCATTTCATTTAGGCTGGAGAAACCAGTGGTCATCGGGGCGTGCTTGGGAGACTTGCCCAGATTTGGTGCACTTGATGAATAAATTTTGGATCCTTCACCGAGAGATTTCAGTCTGCAAACGGAGAGGCTTCGTGTGAAATCAAATCATAATTCAGCTAGAGAACATTATGATTATAAAACACAAATATTATAGTTCTTGTGTTTTCTCTGCACTCTGACCAATAAACAAACACAATAATGTAAGAACATTATAATAAGTAGTTTTCCACAAGAGCAAACTGATGTATAAGCTTTTATAATTTRAAATTAAAAGCACGAGTTCCACTTTACAATACGAATCTCTTTATAAACTATTTATTACTGCTTCTTAATGCTTATATGTGAGTTTATAAATACTTTAACAAGAAGTCACATTTCTTTATAAAACAGTTATAAAATACTGAAGTAAGCTCATTATTTGGATGTACTTTATAATTGAGATTATTTCTTTTAGATAAATTCAATTTACTTTACTTTTTTAACTAAAAGTTTTAATATTTTGTATCATATTTTATACATTTGAACATAATTCAATGACTAACTTATTTAAAATGCATCAATATCTCTTTCAAAATGAGGGATTTATTTGTTGTAAAGTGGAACTGAAGCATTAGTTTGTTTTTCCTAAACACAAAAAATTACAGAATTCGGCCACTAATTTTAATAATGCGTTCAGTAAAATCAGCCGAAGCAGCTCGTACTTTTCCTCCCCGCCGACCCGCTCCCTCTGGTGTGTGGAGCTGGGGCCCCAGGTGCGTACGTTCTTCTTGTTGGTGGCGTTGTCGTCCTTCCTACAGACGGCGCTGCGGCCCCACGTCTTGCTGCCGTCGCTCGGCGTCACTACGAGACGGAGGAACCCATTAAAGACACGCGCGAGCTGGATTTCTGTACCAGACTGAACCTGGGTTTGTCCTCACATCGGATGGCTCGCAGGCGGGGAAGGACCCCGGGACTGGCAGGAGGGGTGGTGCTCTCGCTCCCCTGGTTCTTCCTCTTGTCCACACTGGGAGACGCCTGGACCGTGATCTTGTGCTCAAAACCTGCAAGAAGGGACCCGTATCAAAGTTAAATTTTGATGCTGCAACAACCTGCAGTTATATATTTGTTAAAAAGAGGTGCTCTATTGTATTTATTATTTTTATTGCTGCTGTAAACTCTCATTGAACAAAAGAAAAACAATAAAATGTACTTTATGTTATCGGGATTACAAATGTCTGGTTCACTGGAAGCAAGACATAAAGAATCGAGGAAGGTAATAATGGAGTTTAAAAAAAGTTTAACAACTTAAAGCTTTRTTCCCTCTATTGTTCAACGCTTATTTAATAGTTTGGAGAATCACAATAACACAAAAAATTCTTGAGAAATTGCAAATCTGATGAATTGTGTRAAAACTTTACTGACAGAAATCAAATAATTGGCACCAGTCTGACCAGTTCAGTGCTTCTTTCTTTTTCAACCTGGTCAAACTCTAACAGGAAGTGTAATCCCAATCTAATCTCTGCTGGTGTGAACTTTCCTCATCAGAACAACCCAATCTGGTTGCAGTTCCGGCTCCACCCACCAGAGGGCAGACTGATGCAGTTCCCGTCTCTGCCCAGCTTCAGCAGCCGGCTCTTCTTGAAGTGGCCCTTCCTCTTCTTCACGCTGGGCTTCTCCTGGTACATCTGATGGATGAGGATGTTCAGCTCCCTCTCCACGATGTCGAACTCCCTCTCGGCCAGCTCCTGCTCCCTCCGCTTCAGCTGCTCCTCCTGCTCCTTCTGCTCCTCGGCTGCCCGGGCCAGCGCCTCCTCCCAGGACCTCAGCTCCTGCGGATGACAGGAGAGAAAGAAAGAGATGGGTTTTGGTGTGGCAGCATCATTTCTGACACCTCTCCTGCTGAGATATTTTCAATTTGCAGAAACGCCTCAGACAGAGGGTGAGATTCTTCCCACCACCTCTGAACGACTTCTTCTGAAAATCTGTTTGTTTCAACAAATAAACGTTCATCAGACTCAGTTACTCAGTAAAGCTTCTCTGGATGTCCTATTTTCTTTTCTGTGTTKGTATGTTTGCGCCTCACTCCTCACCTTCTCCTTGGCCCTGAGCTCATCAAACATCTGCTGGATCTCCAGCCTCCAGTCTTCCTGTAAGGAGTGAAACGACTCCAGAGGCATGTGGAACATGGACGACTGCTCGATGGCCTGAAGTCGCCTCAGGATGTTGGTGAACGAAGGCCGGCTGCGGGGGTTCGGGTTCCAGCACTCTGAGGAACAACAGACAAGGAGGAGGAGAGGAAGCTGATGCGGTTTAGTTGATCAAAGGCTTTTCTWACTTTATCTCACTCCTAATCCCATCCCTCCTCCTCTCCAATRATGAGAACCTCAACATCTGCAGCTCTGCGACTTCCAGGTGCTTTTCTTCAGTCATTTTTTGTTTCAAAAACAGATATTGTTCTATTTTTAATTCATACTCCAAAAATGGAAAAACAGTCCATCTTTTTTATTTTTGTCAAACCTGAAGTTTAACATTGTTGTCATTGCAACGCAATGCCAAGTTCCTCACCATGGATCTCTTGAAGAAAGGTCTCATCTGCTAAAAGCAGCAGAAGCTCCAGGAAACGGTTTGAATCATCAGAGATAAACAGATTATCAGCTGACACCTGCTAAGTAAATGTAAAACTAGTTAGCTAGTGGTTATTTACTGCAGCTGCCTGGTTAGCTAGTTATGAAGTAAAAAGTGTTTATTCTTGCTCTTTCCATTTAAGGTGGAGCTAGTTAATTTTTTTATTTTAAGAAATTAGCTAGTTATATTAAAAAATACAGTCTGCAGTTAGTTAAAGAAATGCAAACGTAGTTAGCTAATGTTTATTTATTTATTCATTTACCTGTTTTTAAAAAGGTTTTTAATTAGCTCCACCTTAAATGCTCTGACAATGACAGAGTAAAAAAAATGGACGGACTGTTTTCTAATTTTTGGAGTATAAAATAAAAAAAATGCATGTCCAGTTATGATTTTTTTTGCTTGTTTATTAATATTTGATTTTACAATTTAAGAACAAGGACCTTCCATTTCTGTCTCCTGATCTTCTTTAGTTTCAGTAAAATATAGAAATTCATTTCTGTGCTTATGCAGACGACCCGTCACACATCTTAACTTTCACTAGTGAGTTTCACAATATCTTTTGGTCAACAATAAAACTACAAAACAAAATAAAAAAAAATGTTTAAATGCACAAACCTATTGGGGCTGCAGAATATAACCTAAAAAAGTGTTGTCATTGCAATAATGTGTGAAAGGCCCTGCACGGGAAGGGTTTTTGGACTAAATCATCTCTATTTATGTTCTGCATGTCAATAAGTAAAACCAGAATTTTTTTTAAATGATGCATATTGCCTGCTGTTTTTGTGCCAAAGTTTGAAACCAAAACCTCATGCAACCTGCTAAAGTACACAATGAGATTGACTCTCTTCTACAAACACACCAACGTTTTTCTCAATATACGTATATAAAACTGATTGAGTTGAGACATTTTTGTGTTTTCTAAGATCATTTAGCTGTGGCAGCCATCTATGCCTTGAATCAAGCTGACTTCAAAATTTAATCACTTGTTGATTAATTTCTGAAAGTTTCATCAAAATCTTTCAGGGGTTCATGAGATATTTTGYTAACAGACACACAAAGGCAACACTGCACACCTATGACGGCAGGCAGTAACATTACTCTAACAATCCTTCAGCCATGATTATAGCTGCTGGAAAAGCAGATTTATTCTGTGTTCAACCAACTCTGCATGTTTCAGTCATATCAAGTTTGGAAACAACATCATGCTCTCAGTTTGATGCACAGGATCTAAACCACCAATTAATTAATTAATTAATTTATTTATTTATTTATTTATTTTTTGGTCCGGTTACACATTTAATTTCTGGCAGCCGACGCAGCAACAGGAGAAGAGGAAGAGAGAAAAGATGGAGACGGCATATGGCGAGAATCACGAGCCAAACTCTGACAGTGTTAGAAAAACATGCTGAACACCTACAACACAATACAGAGCTCCGTCCCTTCAGCACTAAAAAATATAACATGTCACATAAAGATCTGAAATCCTTTAGCACGTTCAGCTGTTGGTCATACCGTTTTTATTACGAAACGTGTATTTAATAAACAAAATTATCATCAAAAGCGTGTGGCGATAACAGCAGACTGACAACCTAAGTAAAGAGAGTAAAACAAGATAAACTACTTCCTGACCTGAAGCACATAGATAAGATATGCGTTAAAAGTAAAACCTGACCTGAAATTTTAACCTGTATTTAAATAACAACAACAACAACAACAACAACAA
Organism: Austrofundulus limnaeus; assembly: GCF_001266775.1. Taxonomy (NCBI): domain Eukaryota; kingdom Metazoa; phylum Chordata; class Actinopteri; order Cyprinodontiformes; family Rivulidae; genus Austrofundulus; species Austrofundulus limnaeus. The sequence goes on along the minus strand of NW_013952746.1, from coordinate 500,655 downwards.
TTAGAGCACCTTATGTTTAATGCAGTTAAACAGAAATTATACTCTGCTGGTTATTCACAGGATGCGAAGGGGAAATCTGCATCAAAGCTGCACAAAGATATAATTATATGTCTTAAAAATCTTCATTTATTTAACTCTTAATACACATCTTTTGTAAAACACTGGAAAAAATAAACAATTGCGACCTTAAAATTTGCAGCACAGTTATGCAATCTTAAAGTCAGTGGATGTGAGCAGCCCGGGGGTCATTAAAAAAAAAAGGCTTTCCGCATCATCAGCGACATGTTTAAGGTCATCCTGGATGACTGGTGTCCAGTAAAATCAGAGGCGAGCGCATGGACAAGCAAGAAGAATGTAGTTTTGAACCATGAACACGCAGAAGGCAACAGCTGTGACCGTGTTTTCCCAGAGGATGAATATATATCTTAAGTTCAGGTGGTGACTCCTTACCTCCCAGTAACTGAGCAAAAGGTTCAGGGCAGGTTGACGGGACAGGAAGTGTTAGCTTGTTCATGGCAACACCGTAAGCTACTGCCAGGGCATCTATCTCCCGGTACGGTACTTCTCCGGTCAGCAGCTCCCAGAGCAGCACGCCAAAACTGTTAAGCGAGACAGAAGGAGACATTTACCACTACATTCAGATGTTATCATGCAGACTTACATCAGAACTGAATTAGTCCAATAATAACTAGTTTATTGTCTTTTTCTCAAAAGGACTTCTCTTAATTTCGTCTGTGTTCTAAATCGAATAGATTAAAGCTTAAAATAATGCTCATGGAGAAGAGGCTTTAAATTAGAGAGCTGCTTTCAACACTACACATAAACATCCATTTATCATAACTTAAAAAAAGTGTGTAGCTATTAAARTTTCTACAGATAAGAGCTCCTCTTTCCACATAGGTCAGTATTCTTCATCCATTAAATGTGGAGTTCCTCATGGTCCCATACTCGGTCCTTGTTCTGTTTTTATTACAGGTGCCGTCATTGGCAAGATGTTTATTCACTGCTGTGCAGGTGATACTAAAATCTATCTGCTAGTATGTTTTTAAACTGGGGAACTTGAATTGACCATAGGTTATTAACAATATCGAACATTTTTTGAATCAGTGGATTGCTGTGACATATTCATGCAAATATAATTTGCTGATTTCCCTCTCAAAAACAAGACTTTGGGTCTTCTTTGTCTGAGCCATGAAGTCAGGTTCAATTATATTGTTTTCACCTTCATTTTTAACTAAACTCAAGTCTTTAACTTATGTGGAGTTGTGTTTGCAAGTCTAGTTCTTTGTGTTGTTTCTGACACAAACTGCAAAGATTTAGACAAAGTCTCGGTATAATTAATTGTATATGTAAGCATAGTCAAAGTAACAGACTTCTTTAATTTACACATTTTGTCAGATGAGGCTATTTAAATATTCAAATAAAATGTATATTTAAATAAAATGTATTTATTAAAGCAGAAATCCAACCTTTCAGTTCTCTGAAAGGAAGTCTTACAGAGCTGCATGTTGGCAAAAATGAATGCCTTTTTGCCTTTTAACAGCAAAACCAGAATTCATATGCAAATAACCCTTAAAGTCAGCGTTAATGTGAGCTTTTCCATATTATAAAGTAGTGTCTGTGAGCACAGACAATTTTTAAAAAAGGAAACAGATGGCAGAAAACATAATGCAAATTTTACATGATGAAGTAATGTACTTACTGATAAACATGAAGTCATTCATCAAAATAAGCAAACTTTAACAAAGAGCAGTTTATCTTTATTTACTTATAAATAAAACTGGTTAACTTTAGCAGATGGGTTCAAAGAAGAGTTTATCAGTGCTTAAAAAGTTCTGTGGATTTTTGGTGGGAACTGGATCAGATGCTGCAGGACTTTCTGTGACTTTGATTCTAAGTTTAGGGTTCTACCACTGAAGAATGAGTTTTAGCCAAACTTTTATCTCCGTGTGAGCTTTTGGACGGTTTTGGACAGTACGAAGGATACAGTATAAAGAAAATCAGATTTGTCAACGAAATAAAAAGTGCTGCACCTCCACACATCACTGCTCTTGGAGAAGAGCGAGTGCTTTATGACCTCTGGGGCCATCCAGGCGTACGTCCCGGCGGCACTCATCTTGGTGGTCTGGTGCCACTCTCTGGCCAGACCAAAGTCTGTGATCTTCAGGATTTTCGCGCTCAGGTCGTCTCGCTCCACTGGCTGCAGAATGAGGACTGAGGAGGAGGAAACACACGAATAAGGTTATAATAATGTTTTTCCAAGGAGGCACTCTGGAAAACACAATATAAGGTTTTCAAACTTTTGTTTTTTAAACATTAACTTTTAAAAATGTCAGTCTGTTGAAAAAAGATTTTAAATTTAAAAGTTCATCCTAGAAAGTACTGAATAAAAAAAGAAGTGAATTTAAGAGTTATTGGGACAATCAAAGCTTAAATAGGTGTAAAAGTATAGTAGTAGTATAGTAGTGCTATCTGATAATTTGTTCATCCATCCATCCATCCATCAACGTAATAAATGAACTGATAAACACACATCTGTCTGTTTCTCAGCTGGCGTTTTTGCTGCAAGTTTTGTCTGTTCAGGTTTTTGTTGCATTGTTTAAATATCATTTATATTTATTTAAATGAGTCGGCACCCTGGTAATGTCCAACTTCCAGCCCATCTCTCTCTCTCTCTCCTCTCTGTATGACTTCCTCCTTTATTTCCGTGAGAGGGATAGCTATGGAAATATTTGGAGTGTACACAGTTCAGCTGAAGTCAGGTGGGGGCTGTTCTCTCCTGTCACTTATCTACAGGCTTATGCAAAGGGAGGCGAAACAAGCCTACACACACAACAGCGTCTTTGTTTACACACGCGCACACACACACACACACACATGAAAAAAAAAACCCTCACGTGATAAAAAGGTGTGCCTCTCTTTGCTCTGTTCTGTCCACAAGCTTGTTAGATTGGTTTCAGTGAGAGCGAGCTGATCTCAGACCAGGCCGGAGACATTTATTTAACCAGGTGATGCAGACAGAATGTGTCAAACTGTTTATGTAAAGCAACACAATCAAAAGACTGTTTTACACAAAGTTCTGACATATTACAGTCCATCTGTGGTTTTTGTGATGAAAAACTGAAACCCACTTTGGTTTTGAAATATTGTCAAAAATAAACTTCATTTCTGCATCCGCAACAGGTAAGATACTGCCTGTTCATAAAGGTTTTTTTAACATAATCTTTCTTTAAAAGATATAAAATTTAAATTATACTATTTTGCTGTACATTATAACTTTTTTTATAAATCCGACTTGTTAGAACAATAAAAGTACAACATTTTCATCACTTTTTTTGGTTGGCATGTTTCTAAAGGACACAGTTTCATTGACAGTGTTAAAAAGCTTCAACAGTCTATTTTTGTTTTACACTGTGCTCCTGTTTGTGTTAACTCCTTCATCTCTGTGTTTTTGATGTAGCAGGACATACAGCTCTGAGGCTAAACAAGAGATCAGTTTTTGGTGCGTTTTTGTCTCTGTTCTTCTTTCCTGGTTTGTTTGATGGCAAATATGGAGCAGAACTATTTGGGGAAAGGACATTCTGTATATTGGTGGAGGCTGGGCTGGAAACAGAACTGGGGGGGAGCAAGGTTCATAGAAACACAAACAAACGCACTGAAATTGGTTGAAAGCCTGTTTATAGAAACTGAATATGAAAGTGAGACAGCACACCCTCCTCCTCCTCCTGCTGCTGCTTCCTTTCATCTTTATTACATCTTCATCCTAAGATCGTCTCCACGCAGCTTGTAACACCACCTGCACTGTGTTCATTCATAACAGCTCAGGCTGTTTGCTTTCTGACAGCATTTCTTCCGTACATCATAAAAGCAGATTGATGTGTTTGAGCTCGGCTGGCAGCTCAGACACCTGAAAGGCAGCGGCGAATAAATCAAACCAACGAGGGCGTCGGAGTCATCACAGCACATTTCATCATGTTAAAGAGAAGAAAAAAAGCAATCAAGGAAACATGGCTGTTTTTTTTTATAAACTGCGATACCAGTGATGTTAGAAATATTACCTTAAAGTAAACTGAGGAGGAACTTAGATATGATTGTTTAGTTTTGTTACAATACATGCTGTGAGGTTTTAAAATACAAACATGTTAATAACAAGTCTATAAGACTAGTAAAAATACCAGTGAGGAAAACGGGGGCAGAATCACTTCTATTGTCTGTGGTTACAAGATGAAGAGGCGCTGGTCTGTTTTGAAATAAAGATTCTATTCTATTCTATTTTATTTTATTCTATTCTATTGTATTCTATTCTATTCTATGTCAAACAGAAAGTTTGATGAACTCCAGAAATGTATTTCTTTAGAAAATATAACTGCAAAAATACATCAAAACCTATCAGAGATTGAGGTGTATTTGCTGCAATAATTTAAACAAAACCTAAAGTAAAATAAAAACAACAGAACTAATTAACATCTTTTAATGTGAAAACATAAAATAAATAAAATTTTAAATGCTCAAACTTCTCAGCCAGATGAGTTTTCGTGATTAACAAAAAAATAAAAAATCTTAATAGCAGGGATATTGAATAAATATACAAATGACTGGCCATATTATTTTACAAAAAGTTGCTTAAATAAAACAACTGCTTGCCATGTATGCATCTCTTATCTCAGCTGCAGCTGTTCTTGATGTAAAGGTTTATAACTAAGGGCAAAGTTTTTTGTCTTGGCCTTTCTCAGACTAGCCATTAACTCATCAATCTGGTCAGAATAAAACCATTTTTCACCAAACTGAAGGTGTTCAAAGAGCTCTATATCGTTACTAACTGTTCATAATATTTCCACAGAATCTCACTTCATTAGATCAGAACTGTCTCACGCTCTAAATGTGCACTAATAAGTGATTTTATAGCTGAAGACTGGAAAGTTCCATGTGCCATTCAGGACGGTTGGTGAAAAGTTTCACCGTTCTCTGGCTGCTCCATGCAGAAACTGCTGCCAGAGCCAGGAGTTGGTCAGGTGCCTGAAACACCTGCTAAGTGAGGAGTGTCCCACAGAGAGCAGTGCAGCAGCAGCTTTAGTTTTCCTGCTGCCACTCCTCCAACCTTGAACCCTGACCTGAGCTGACGGTTTCATTCTAACTCACCTGATACTGAACAGAGAACACCGTATTTTACAGCGCTCGCAGATTTCGCACTTCAGAGGAGTGTCGGTTAAAACACACAAACACACGAGTACACAATGTTCTGGTTACGGTCTGGAAACTCTTTCCAGGTCAAATTTAGTTCTGATGTGTTTCATTCAAACCCACCAGATACTGAGGTGGTGCACAAGGTCTGCATCTTAATCACCAGGTAAACTTATTATAAAATCCTGACTACTTTTAGACAAAGAGCATTTAAAACACTTTTATATGTCTATATTTAAAAAAGATTGTTTAACAAATAAGGTTTTGAAAAAAAAAACTATTTGCAGCAGCTTTAAATGAATAATTGTGTCTTTTTTTTACAGCTGTGAAATTAATCGAGTTAACTCTGATTAATTTTAGTGCTGCATGGGCATAGATTAAAATGTTTTAATTGTGATTAATCTCAAACAGTTTACCTGGATAAATAAAGGTTAAAAAAATTAAAAAAACTCCATAACCCATGCAACCTTCAGGTGAAAATGAAGACCCCAAACCCAGACCCAAACCAGTGGTTATTCCGTATGTTGCGGGTGTTTCGGACAAACTGAGACGTTTATTTTCTAAACATGATGTCCCAGTRGCTTTCAAACCCCAAAACACATTACGGCAAAGGCTGGTTCACCCCAAAGATCCGGTGCCCCGGCACAAACAGAGCAATGTTGTATATGCTGTTAAGTGCCAGGAGGACTGCGACCAGTTATACATCGGGGAAACAAAGCAGCCACTGTTCAAAAGAATGTCCCAACACAGACGAGCTACATATAATGGCCAGAACTCTGCAGTTTTCACTCATTTACAGGCCAGCGGTCACTCTTTCAGAGATGAGGATGTTCTCATTCTTGATAGAGAGGAACGTTGGTTTGAGAGAGGAGTAAAAGAAGCCATTTTTGTGAAGAAAGACCGTCCWTCATTAAACAGAGGTGGAGGCCTCCGTTTTCAGTTGTCCCCCTCCTACAGTGCTGCTATTGCCAGTATCACTCCACCCCCTGTTAACAATAGGTATTAATTAGGTGTTAACGACAGCCATGTGATGTGAGTATCAGTCACATGGAGGCAGTGCTTAAAAGCCTGAATTTTGCCTGAAACTCTCAGACTGAAGAAGTCTCTTGGAGGAGAGACGAAACGTTTCATTAGAGAAGAACCCGTCCAGAAGACCTATACAATTATTTCTTTTTGTTTTTTTCCATGACACATTATGTACAGTTTTTTTTCTTTTTGTCTTCTTATGGCTTATTTTATTTTATTTTATTTTATTTATGTTTTGCTGACAACTGTGACCTTAGTATGTATCTTTCATTCCTCATGTAGWWCTCATTTRGAATGAAAMTCCTTSAATTCTTGATTTAACCTCATTATTCTGCACAAAATGTAACTGACTCACATATGTTTGGAGTATTTTTTAGGTCCTGTTTTATATTTAAAAAATCACGTCCAAGCATCAATTTTGTTTTCTAAATAAAAACAGTAAAAACTAATTAATAACTCAAATAATTTATTTTATCAATATGCAATAGAAATGTATGTTAAATTTAAGATTAATCATGATTAATTCACAGCTACTTTGGGATTACTCAGATTAAAAATATTAATCATTTGACAGCCCTAGTCTTTTTACAAGCTGCTCAAATATCCATTTCATCACAGGCCAGCCTCCAGGGAAAACGCCGTCCTGTCTCTCTGTGCCGCCTCGCCTTAAATACACAATGCTGGAGCCATCAGCTGTTGTGGAGCTTTGGGCGTGACCATCTGAACAATCAGCTGAGAGGTTTACAGTCAGCTGATCAGGTGCTGCAGGTGGAGCAGCCTGCCTGATGAAGATTAACGCCGCTTTCATTTTCCTCTGTTCTTCAAAAAGCCTTTACAGGAGCTTTAAAATGAGAAGGGAGATTACCGTGGCTAATTACAAGGATGTATTTGTTTATTAGGCTGTAATAAAACATGTTTAAATCCTTAAGGTATAAGCAATCCACAGGTATAAGTTCTGTATTTAAAGGTATTAGTGAGGCTCTTGTTTTGGGATTTCTGCAGAGCTTGTTGACAAACCCACTTTTTTAAAAACTTCACAACTATAGTATTCACTTTTTTGTTATTCACTTTTTAAATTAAATTACATTAGTAGCAACACTACCATAATATGAGGAGGTGCAGAGGTTTCCATGCTTGTTGGCTGGCAGCTGAATTCAGATTTTTGAGATCCAACCCATTGATCTATATTACTGGATTGGACATCCCTATAGCTGCTATAGCTAGCGACGTGCCGTCATAGGAGCCATTGTTATGCATTGAATCATGTCAACAAAATGGTAGAGTTTCAATGCGGGATGCGCGTCAATCGGTCACAAAAATGTTCAAAGCACCCTCATTTCTTATCCGATTTCTATAAAATATGACTTAAATTAAAGCTGAGAAAATTGCTGATGTTGTGATATGTAAAAAATATGTATTTGCTCAAGAGATAAATCTAAAAGCAGTCTGGGAACTTTTCATTATAGGTTTTTGCTAAGGTATTTACAGTAGAAGCCCCTTTCCGTCACATAAAACTGAGTCATGTGTCATGTACGTATATA
>NW_013952746.1:473620-492820 GCF_001266775.1 Austrofundulus limnaeus | reverse complement strand
TTGTCCATTATATTTACCTCTCACAGTGTTATCCTAACATAATAACAATATTAATAAAAAATATAATAATTTGTTGGAACAGCAAATTTGTCTTTTCGTTGGTTTACCTGACATAAGGTTGCCAAAAATCAAGCTAGCATAACTGACCTACTTTCCRCATCTCCGACATTTTTTAAAATAAAAAATATTTTAATGACCTGTAAAATGTGATAAACTTGATCTTGTTGTTTTAGTGTTGACAATTTATGGCAAAAATATTGCATYCCTTTTTGATATTCCTGGCATGACGGATGTTCCCGAGTCAAAACTCAAYGCAYAGCAATGGCACCTGTGYGGAGCACGATAATCAAGTGATGTCCAGTCCAGTAATATMGATCAATGATCCARTCTGCAGGGGGRAGGTGRCCTCCACTTGGCTGCACGGGTCATGTTAACCAAATATTTTCCATATTTGAATGTTTTTTTTAAACAGGACTGGAAAAATCTGAAGGTCATTTGTCATTTTGACAGGTTACAATGAACACTCTTGACCACTTGGTGGCGAGTTCTAATATTAATTAGCGATATTCTCACTTGATGTGTGGCCTCGTTGGTTTCACACAAAAAAAAATGTCCGATGCTGAGTGTCCAAAGCTTCTTCAAAAATCCCAATAATGATAATGGTGTTGATAAAACAGGTGAATCTGGAGTGTTGCAGCAGAGCGCAGATTACATGAGAAGTCATTTGTCYGAGGCAAAAGTCCAAARCCTGCAGCGAGCCCCTTGAATGTGTTCAGACCACAGCAGGTCATCTGTTTAAATGCAATCATTTAATTTCCTCATTTATATGTAGTTAGTGGGACCACAGTTATYTATTTTTGTTACCAGGGATTAAAAGTTACATGTGTTGGTCTGTTTACCTTGTTCAGACTGATTATTATTTAAATTGAATGAAAATAAATCCTACTGAATTGAATTATCATCATTTGAAAAATAGGGTCAACGGTAAAAATGGATTTTTTTTTACTCTGACTTTATTTCACTTATCTGCTCATTGCTGCGTTGTGTTTGCCACGGATAAAAATAATAACGTTACACAGATGTTTTGGGCGACCGCCCTGCAACGACTCATTCAGATTCAAAACCACCTGCATGGTGTTGACCTGAGGGGAGATGAAGCGAGTCTTGTTGAGACTGGACAATGGAGGAACGGCTCGTGACAATGAATACTAGACCCGTTCACTCACATCTCCTGTGTTGAGCCAGTCCAGACTGCTGTGTCATTAACTTGTTGCTGTGATAACAAGACCAGAGGTCACAAACTGAAACTTAGGGAGAGAGGGAGAGAGGGAGAGAGAGAGAGAGAGAGAGAGAGAGAGAGAGAGAGAGAGAGGCCAGTTGAGAGTTGAACGCCCTCATACCTCTATGAGAATCGTCTCCTGTCCTCCTGTTTATAAGGACACAAGGGATTTTTCCAATTTTCTCCCCAAAGCACACAAAAACAAGACTACATTTCACAAAACACAACATTTAATTTTTTATGCATTGTTCACAGCTTCAAATCTGATTCTTAATTTCTGCGTCACTCTTCATCAGGCCACTTAAACAAATTTAAATATGTCTCAGCAACATATTACTCACATCTTCTTCAGAGCTTGTTAAATAATGTTAATTAAAAGCCTAAAAATAGGGTTTTAATGATGCATCCCAAAATGCAATGGTTTAATTAATAGGTAACAGAGAGAATGCAAYACATACAGTTACTGTACACCAGAAACTAATGAAGTTCTAGGTTTTATTTCTCAATTTTTTTTCTTTTTATTTCTTTAAATTAAATGTCTAACAATCKGAGAACATTCAGATAAAAAACTATTGTAAATGAAAATTCCAATATTTCTTATCTCTTTCCAGACCATTTTTCCTAATTTTCCCTTCAGATTTCTCCACACATTAACATGTGCAGCTTTTTCTGTGGTGCAGGATCATCAAATCAGATAACTTTTCTGTTTCCAAACACCTTCCTCTCCATCCCTCTGCATATTAGGACCTGCTGGATGTTCGGATCTGCCGTCTGTCTCAGCACATCAGCAGCCTGACAAACATAACAGGGGCCCCATGTGGAGCAACACAGACTGGATTTAAGCTCTTGGGGAAGACAAAACCTTGACGATAAAATAACAATAAAATAAAAAGGAACCACCTCCTCTAACATCTCTCCTTGTGGTTGCCCCTCGCCATCATCCCATCGTCCCCTTACCCTCCTGCTGCCCACAGCTCGACTGTATGCTGTCGCCTGCCTCCAGTCACAACACCACAAAACAAAACAAAACAAACAAAAAAAAAAAACAGAACAGCTCAGAAGTAGGTGAACAGTTCRGAGTAGGGTGGGTTTTAGTGGTTGATAAAGATGAAGAATGAGGACTGAAGGGTAGAGTGGCAAAAAAATCTAAATGAYAAGGAAAGAGCTGCAGGAAGAATGAGAAAAAATCTGAATAAATGGGTTAAAATGGCAGGAAAAAGATGAAAAAATGAGGAGAAACGCTACACGCCAAGAAAATAAGAAAAAAGATCAAGAGAAACAAGTGGAGTGAACATTTTGGCTTCCTAACATCTCTAACTCTTTCAAACTGCATCAAAAACAAGTTCAGAAACACGTAAGAATTACAAATAAAAACATTAAACTCTTTCACATTTTATTTCTAATAAAACCTTTCAGTTTACATCCTAAAACTTACGAGACAATTTTTCATCTTCTTGGTGGAAAAAAGTTTTAACCTTCACTAAAGAGCATATGTGAGACATGCGTCAAACCCASTGGATCTCTCCTCTTTCCTCTGTGCTTGCACACAGCAGTTGTAGYGACTGAGCTCCCGTGACATCGATACCCCAGCTTGGCTCTGCTGGCAGCACCACGGGCCATCGAGGCTCTAATCCAGAACAGTTTCTCCCTGCAGCCACTCACTTTGTCCCGGCACAAAYACAGCTGCCAGATTCGTGCGACCAGGCGGCTTGTCTTTCAGAAGAGATGGAGGTATTAAATGAGGCGGCTTTCTTCAGTGTAGAGGATATATTTGTGTGTGTGTGTGAAAATGAGAGTATTACTTACGAGTGTGGGAACCCACGAAGGTTTGAGCTCTTCTTACACCTCTCATAATCTAACTTTGGTGCAAACATTTTAGTTTAATGATCTAGAAGAAATGCACGTCGCTCGAAGTATTGCGTAATACATTCTTAAGCAAAGATTTTGCGCAGTCTGTTTGCACTCGGGGTAAGTGTTTGGGATGACAGACAAACAAACAGACATAAGCAATTATAGAATAAGAAAGGTGTATAAATGTTTTGTTTTAAAGCCGTAAGTTATTATTAAAAAGCGCAGAAAAGAAYGTTTCAAAACTGAAAGCATTTACTGGTGAACATACTTTTCTTTTCAATGTCATAAAAAACCTAGCTCACCAGTTTCCAGAATAAATCCTGTCAWTAAAATGTAACTTTTTTAACAATAGTGTTTGTCAAAAAGAAGCTAGGGATCACACTCTAAACAAAACATGGACTGATCTTCAAATGTTTGTGTCTTAAAAGGGGGAGTATTGTGTACAATTGTCTTTTTTTGAGATTTATATGTCATTCTTTCATCAGAAAACAATCCCAAAGTGTTGCTTTGACTCATACATGCATGTTTGAGAAATCCTTGAATCTCCTGTAGCCATGTGGAGCTGCCTAAACACTTGCTGGTACAAAGCTCCGCCTATTTACACAAAGCTCCTCCCTGGAGCWTGGTCTGCAGCGGCRCTCAAGCCCTACAAAACACCTTCCCTGAAGCATTTTTTTGCAGACATGCTGAAGTGGGAGTGTCTGAAACGGTAGGAGGTTCTTAACGAGGCAGAGGTCAATTTTGATAAAAAGTCTAATTTTTTTAAAATAAACAGCACTTTCATAACAGCTGAAGGTAACATAGTTACTGGATTGTGATACAGAATTGAACTATGAGCCTGGGTAATACATACATCTGTTTCAACCTCACTGAGGACTGTCACACATGACTCCGAAAGATATCCATTGTTCATGTTCCCTGTCAAAATCATTTCGAAGATTATATTGGCACAAAGTGCTGTACACGAGGGGCCAAAAACAATAAAACAAATCAACACTAAAAACAAGCAAAAAACAGCTAAAACAGACCAAGGTCTCCAACTGTGTTAAAAGCCAGTGAATAATAATAAGTTTTAAGATTAGTTTTAAAAACAGTCAACAAGGTTGTACTGTCTGACATGTAGAGGTAGCTCATTCCAGAGCTTCGGAGCAGCAACTGAAAATGCTCGATCCCCTCTGAGTGTTCGCTTTGTCCTGGGTATTGTAAATGTTGCCATAAAAAAGGAGAAACTAGAGTTAGTTATTAATTGTACTGTAAATTTTGGACAAACTTTAGCTTGAATGACTGAAGAGGCCAAGGAGGTCAACTTCATTTGCTTCATGATGATGATGGTGATGATTTTGCTGCGTTGTATGAACGGAATGAGTACTTATTCTCCAAACCAGAAAACCAGAAAAGGGAACAAGTTCGCAGTAAAGACAAAAGTCAAAATAAATATTCAACACTTAGTTTATTACAGCTCCCAGTGAGCTGTTTAATATAACAACATGTTTACATTGCAGGTCTTTGCTTCAGTAAATGTTACTGCAGTATTTTATACTGTTCTCAGGCTTGTGGTAAAATCAAATAGTCCTTCATGTGACGCATGTGTTGAAGTGGCTGAAGGTTGTCGGGCACAGGGGGAGACACCCTGTGAGCCTGGCCTCCCGTCGGTGCCAGGCTGCTGGCAAACAACAATGACCCTCTAAACTCAGAGTTAAACATACAGCCGGCCAAGATATCCCACTTGGAGCGTATGTTTTACTGTGTCTGTCACTGAAACATCCAGCTCTGCCTCCCAGAGTTGTTCTCCCCATGGTGCTGAGAAACAAAGAGCAATTTTATTTCACCTGTGCTCTCTTTAAAATCAAAACGACGCTGGGAGCAAACGTGTCGCCRTGTTTGCTCACAGGGTTTGAGGAACACTAACGAAGATAAGAGGCTTCGGCAGCCTGCTTCTTTATGTCAATGTCCTAAATGTATCTGTGCACAACGACAGCACCACAGTGTGTAGCTGTGTGTCAGATATTTGGCAGGAGGGCAGAGCGTTGCCACTGTTTACTGGTTTCAAATCAATTTTTTATCGACCAATGCAGAAAATATTGTGCGAGTGTGCGTGTTCACTGATAATCACGCTGCCACTGAGACGCTGACTGGTGTCACAGTTTTCAGCTGCATTACCTGGTGATGGCGGGGCGGCACGAACATCTGCCGGCTGCTTCGCCGAGTTCAGACGACAGAAAAACAGTTCAAAGTCCCCGAAACAATCTGAACCGTCATGCGCCGTTTCATCACCCGGTGACGAGAGGTGGGTCATGTGATCAATGATTAATGCCGAGCGTTGATGACTCAACACGTGGAGTATAAAGCTGTGCTGCAGATACTCATTTCATTCAGGCATACTGGGAGGGTCAGTTTGAAAGCATCTCAAAGGTTTTATAGTCCCTTTGGGTAGTTAGGTAGGTAGATTTCAAAGTTAAACCAATTGGAACTATTTTAGGAGGGCTAAAGTTGTCAGACAGGTTTCACAGACGGATTGGTGGATCAACATGTTAGTAGGTAGGTGGGTAGGTAAATAAAATATGACAATATTTAAATATCTAACGATAGAGCATTCACAGTTTTTGAGCTGTTTTAATTTACAGAAGTCTATTAAGCTCTTTGATTTCCACAAAACAGCCTCTGATCGTTCAAAAGTCATGGATGGAGTTGACCATCAGAGATGAGAGTTTTCAGAAATGAAGCAAGAGACCAAAGTATTAGGGGTGCAACGATATAAATTCACGATTCGGTTCGGTTCAATACTTTAGWGTCACGGTTCGATATTTTTTCGATACAAAAAAGACAAATTTCCAYGCCCTTTTTTAACTTGAAATTTATTTTAATTAATTGTTACCATTTGTTTAACCTCAAAAGCAGTTTTTTTAATTAAATGTTGCTGAAACAGCAAGTTTCTCAGTGGATCTGCGCTCGACAATACAGCCTAGGTGAAGTARTCGAACACAGATCCACTGATCCTTCAACACAGAGCATCTGCAGAAGACAAGTTGATAAAATTTATTTTAAAAATCTGTATTGTTCGATACAAGTGTGTATTGAACGGTTCTATACAGGTACATGTATTGTTGCACCCCTACAAAGAATGCATGGAGAAGGACTCAGCTGAGTGAAGCACAACACATCAAATGTGTGACTAAACCTCATAAAATTTTCAAAACATGACGAATTAACCAATTTTAGTACATTTTTTGTGGTTATCTGATTTTTTTTACTAAATACAAAGTTACTATGACTTTGAATGTATTAAATAGAGTGTAACATAAGGCTGGGCAATGAATCAATAATATGTAATGCAACAGACACATGATCAATATCAACAGAAAATACGTCTGATAGAATGTTGATTGAACCAGAACCACACAGCATTCTGGGGGATGTAGGCAGAGGAGAGGCTTTAGCTCTGAACCTCTCCCGGCCCAGCTTAGYGAGGCTGGTGGCATCAACTAACTCGCACTCTTTGGTAGGCTAGCAACAAACCTGTTGAGTAACATGTGCAGCACCAGATTTAATCAATAATCAGTAATTATTGATATCAATGGATATGAAATGCTTATATCGTGATACATTTTTCAGCCATAACGCCCAGCCCTAGAGTAACACAGCTTGTATTGCTAATATTACCTAGGCTGGTCAGTGTTTACCTAATAATATGCCTTATGTATCATCACAAATGTTGACAACTGCCTGTTTTTTGTAAATTCAAAGTGCAACAACAGACTCATTTTAAGTGAAAGGTATAAATACTTTTATACAAATATGAACTCCTGCAAACTGACCAATAATGTAAATAAAAAATGTGACTATTTCAAATTGTTATGTAGTGTTGTTATGGATCACTACCAAACCTGCACAAATGAGTCTTCATATGGCTGCAGATCGTGTGTGCATCAGACATGAAGTTGAATCAGTATWATGAGGACTACAGTACAGACAGATACGGTGAAAGACTGCAGCCTACAGCGTGCTGAGAATGTTAGCTCGAATCTGTAGCTATATCGCTGTGATAAAGAAGAATGGCTCGAGCCTCTGCTGCTTTCTTTTATTCATCTCTTCGTCTTTACTTTTGTGTTGGTTTTCYGTTGAGCCTCTAGGGTTTTTTCCCCCTACAACTACTTTAGTTCAGTTCTGCTCCTGCACTCGCCCTGCCTCGTCTCCATCCATCTCTCCACTCAGTCATTCACAGCCTACAGTCAGTCCCTCCATCGCCCACTCCCCACCCCCACCTCCCGACCCGTGCACTCCCCTGCGGTGACTCCTGCCATTGTGAGCGCCACGTTTTCTCTTTCTCTGTCTTGGGCTGCTGTGTGAGAATGGGGTCGTTGTTGCTGTGATGCAGTGTGTGTGTGTGTGTGTGTGTGTGTGTGAGTGTGGTAGTGAGAGTATGAGCTACAACTTGTCCTGTTAAACCAGCTTCACAAACACACAAGTCTACACACTCTGCACTTGTCCTAATTAGAAAATAAATACTGTTGTGATTAAAGAAATGTTGTCAGACARCGTTAAGTTCTCTGGATGAGTTAGGCGTGATTTCCTAACGTCACCAAAACCTAACAACTCRACCCTTTGGCGTCCTTCAAATGTAACTGCAGTCGATTACATTGTCTATTTCAGGGTTGTGCAACTCCGGTWTGTGGACATGAACCTTGCCTCAATGGCAACGATCCAGCTGATTAAAAATACACAAAAACTGATATAAAACAATACGATTCATCCCTGATAAGTTGGYAGTTGTATTTATTTTTTATCTTGAGCACCTGGTCACTTCATAATCATGTTGCATCTACTGTTTGACCATGTGTCTTGTGTTTTTGGAAGGAAGTTGACTCACWGTAATCAAATCTACCTGTGGGAATAAATGAAGTTGACTGGTTGACATCAGAGAACAAATAGGAAGTGGCAGGGGCGGGGTACACCCTGGACAGGTCACAAACCCATCACAGGACCACTTACAAACAACCATTCACTCTCACCCAAAGAAAACCCACGCATGCATGGAGAGAAGATGGTTCCTGGGCTGGAATTCGATCCGGCAACTTTCTCACTGAGAGGCAGCAGCTCTACTAACTGAGCCACCGTGTCGCCTACCTGCTGTCTTTTAATTTGATTATAAACAAACATGTTATCAAAAATATTAATTCATTCAGTGCATGTCTGTCATAAAGTAAACATTTTCATTTACCAATTTATAAAGCTAATGAAATTATTCTGATGTCGCAATATTTGTTGTTCATGTGAAAAGCTGATTAAAAACTCAGTTTATGGTAAATAAAATACTATCTGCTGCAACTACAAGATATTCAATATAGCTTGAAGCTAAACAATCATTTCTAATTTTTGGTTTAATCTTATTTGTCCTCATTTTGAAAACCTTTGGTGAAAACAGCCAGGATGACACAATAAGAAGCTTAAATAATAAATATAACAACCAAATWAAAAAAAATAACGTAAAAGCTGTATTAGAGTAATTATGTGCAACCAGTTTTATATGACTGCAGATTTAAACCATAATAAAATGACACTTCTCAGTTATATTAATGAAAGGTTTATATTTTAAACATGTCTCTATGTGCAACATACATGTTTCTTAGCTACACGCTCATGAAATACTTGACAGACTCGGGTGATGAAAGTATTCCCAGTATTTGGTCCAGTTGGTCAGAGTCTCAGCCTCTGTATCTCTGTGGGATTAGCAGACCCTGACCACAACTCTRTTCCTTTCCTCAGCAGACTCACTCCTAGTTTTCACAGCTCTCTCTCACACACAAACACAACCACTCTGYAGCTTTTAATAACACCAACTACACACCATAACTTTCATCACTAATCTGCTAAGTAGCTATTTTAGCTCGTGCTGAAGTGTCGTTGAGGTCATAGATCAAAAAAAAAAACTGACCTAAATAAATGCTCTGAAATTCTATTATTTTAAAATCTTATTTGGTGATCAAAATACTCRAGCTGCTTACTTGGCAGGGCAGCTTTAAGAAAAGTGGCTCTCACCCTTCGTCTGATTGTTAACTGTGTAAACACAGCCTTCGTTTGAAGCCAGAGCAGTGAAAACAGTAGCTAATGTCAGCCGGGCTCGGACTTTTTGTGTCTCACATTGTCAGCGTGGCCATAAAACTACCAGTTATGTTCTCTCTTGTTGCCGCTTGTTAACAGTAGAATAAAACCAGACAAGAAAGCTCAAGATAAGAGAAAACRTACTTTATATTGCGTATATTTATAGTGTGAACTTCTGTTACAACCTGACAGATCGATCCAGCACGAGTCTGGTTGTTTTTCACGCCAGGTAATTAAGTCGCCTGTATTGTCTTACCTGCAGCTGACTCACTGCTTCTACACAACTGCATATTAAGTTGCACTGATCCTCAGTGGCGTAYACACAACTCCAAGAAGAACCAACAGGCTCATCTCATTTCCAGAATCAAGATTTGTGAACTTGAAGGATTTAAACATTTCAAACATGAAGCTACAGCTGTTAGGAAATTAAAAGATGTATTTTCGGCCATCCTTGACACAAACCTAAACAAACAACTAAATTGCTGAATCAAAGAGTCGAGCTTAACCCAATATGTGTTTAACTTTGTTGTTGTTTTGCTTTCTTTCTCTCTTTACCAGGATCAAACCTAAAAGCTGAATTGAGTAATCTGCTGGTCCTTATTTATACAAATCAAGGAGATGKAGAAAACACCAGACTTCAAACTTTCTAACGTCAAATAACAGASAGAAAATGGATTGCTGCGCAAATGATGAAATATACAAATGCAAGAAGAAAGAAAAATGAATATACAATGTTTATAACCTACATTGTTGGTTTCATCACCATTTCCCAACATTTGTGATACTTTTTCATAAAAACTATCACCTTTAAAGCATCTTATAAATAATATTTGGCTAATTAAATGCTTTTTAAACATGCTGTATAAAACTCTGTTTTGTAATTGAATATTAAGGCTGCATATTTAATACCAGAAAAACTTGAAATGTGCAGTATTGTTGTTCAATACTGCAATGACAATACCACTTCTGTTCTGTCACCATGGTCATCTAAACCAGGTGTGTGCATCGAGGCAGGTGAGAGTCTTAGATTGACCAAATATCTGAATACACGGTASTTGAAATGTAATGATTGATGATTTACTGCAGTTCAAGCTGTCCTTTGCCATACTGATTTTGCAATGACAGWAATTTTTCAGCATCCTGTGCAGCCCTGTTGAGTATACAGGTGAGTCAAAAGACACAAGACACCCTTTTGTTTACATAGCTGAATCTCCCAGCAAGCAATGAGTGAGCGAACCTTTCTTTTAAGCTATGTCCAGAACATGGCTGCCGTCCTGAAAGCCGCCATATTGGATCAAAACAAAGAGGGTGTCCTGTGACTTCTGACTCACTCTGTATTATAAGCCACCCTTGGCAACACAAGGAGCAAATATCCTGATATTCATAAGTGCCAGGAGGACTGCGACCAGTTATASATCGGGGAAACAAAGCAGCCACTGTTCAAAAGAATGTCCCAACACAGACGAGCTACATCTAATGGCCAGAACTCTGCAGTTTTCACTCATTTACAGGCCAGCGGTCACTCTTTCAGAGATGAGGATGTTCTCATTCTTGATAGAGAGGAACGTTGGTTTGAGAGAGGAGTAAAAGAAGCCA
Source organism: Austrofundulus limnaeus (assembly GCF_001266775.1). Classification (NCBI taxonomy): domain Eukaryota; kingdom Metazoa; phylum Chordata; class Actinopteri; order Cyprinodontiformes; family Rivulidae; genus Austrofundulus; species Austrofundulus limnaeus. The sequence continues at coordinate 481,995 of NW_013952746.1, read as the reverse complement.
ATTTTGTGAAGAAAGACCGTCCATCATTAAACAGAGGTGGAGGCCTCCGTTTTCAGTTGTCCCCCTCCTACAGTGCTGCTATTGCCAGTATCACTCCACCCCGTTAACAATAGGTGTTAATTAGGTGTCAACGATAGCCATGTGATGTGAGTATCAGTCACATGGAGGCAGTGCTTAAAAGCCTGAGTTTCACCTGAAACTCTCAGACTGAAGAAGTCTCTTGGAGGAGAGACGAAACGTTTCATTAGAGAAGAACCCGTCCAGAAGACCTATACAATTTTTTTCTTTTTGATTTTTTTACCTGGATTACTGAGATGCATCAGGATATCCTGATATATATATTTTAGAAGGAAACAATTCGTTGAATGCATCATTGTAGAAAAAAGAAAAAATCTATCACCATTTTACATCAGCCGAGGGTCATCTGAGGAATGGCACGAAGCAGTATTGGCTTTGCTAATACAGGAAATAAGCTGTGAGCCTCTTTTTAAACCCACAGCTCAGTCAGGGGTGATCTGACCTATTGCCTGTCCACCTGACAAACGAAATAGTTTAAATGCAATTCATTTTTACTGTACCACAAATACACTAGTTCCTACCATATAATGGTGCATTTTATTCCCACACCTCATTCAAGTCAAACCTGTACTTAAATGGTTTGCATCATTGATCATCAGGACTCTTTGGCTTGGCTGCAAAGCTTTCAGACCCGTGCATGAACACACAACACATTAAGTGTAGCTTTAATTGCTAACTATGGCTATCTGCCAGCAATTGTGCTTATGTGGATTTGATCAGCAATTTTGCTTTGAGTCTGTTTGTTTCACCCCAAATGATGAAGACTGGAGCCCTTTGCTTTGAGAAACCAAAAGCTGATCYAGGATCAGAGTGCCAGGTCAAGCGTGACTAAAGAGGAGATAACCTGCCGGCCTACGAAGACGCTGTGATGTCACTCCACGGTGGTCACAGTAATTAGATTATCTCTGTTACGGTCAGAGACTCAGTCACAAATACTTACAGGCTTAAAAATACCAACTGAGGCAGGATAAATTTAGAAGAAAACATCTGAACGGAGCCAAAAATAAGACTGTGTAGTCGAGAGTTTTAGCAAATCTTCAAAGATGCACTGACTCCATCTGAAGTTTCAAGTTTTAATTGTTCTTTTTTTTTTACCCTTCTGGAGAGTTGAGATTGTTTACTGAGCTCAGAAGACAGCTGACAGAAGACGAAGTAAGAAGCTTGGGGGCCCAAGCTGCTCGGTAACTGCAGCGATGCCAAGTGGTTGGTGGATTGAAGGGGACACCTGAGACCCGCGCACCTGAACAATGCGCTGAGGTGTAACCCTAAACGGAGATGAACCCACTGTTTGTCCCCCGCGCTCTCCTTCTCTTGTTCACCGCCATCAGTCTACTCTCTCGTTTCATACGGCTCTGCTCTCGCTGGTTCGTGAGCTTTCTACTCCAGCCCGGTCTTTTGAGTCTCGCTTCACTAAATCTGTCTCACTGTCTCCCCCGAAGGCTTCACCCTTCAGGACATCACCATGCTAATGCAAACAGTGYGAGGGTGAGTCATGAAACCAGAATAATTAATTAGCACCCACACATTTTTTTACATTTCTTCCCCTCCTATATCTATCATCCAGAAAGGGATAAAGTCCACCTTGAGACGTTTCTGCTATTTTGAGTTGCCACTTTCACATGTGCAACTCTCTAAAGAATGGGCTGGCGTTTTGACAGCAGCTGTATGACTCAGTGACACAGCAGCAGAGCYCATGTCGCCACAGGAAAAGGCAGTATTATGGTGCTGTTGCTAAGGCTCTGTTGGGGAAAAAGTAGGTAGTATTGTGGACAGATAGATTCAAACAGGAAGGAAGGAGACAGGAGAAAGTTTTAGTATAATCCTGACAGAAAAGCTTATAATGCTGGACGCCTTTTGTTGAGAAATAACAGCGTTATAACGGTTTTCGTCAATATCACCCTCTGTCACACTCAAATTATGTTCTGAACGACTCTCAGCTACTAACACACCAAAACTTAACTGAAAAGCTCTACAGTTGACTGAGCTACACTCATTTTTGTGTCGTGGATTAGCTGTGGAGGACATCTTGATTTCGATTGACTGCAGAAGTTAATCTGTTGTAGATGTACCATTGATTTCCTACATGTTTGATCATAATCTGTCCAATAGTTCATGAGATATTTTGCTAACAGACATGCAAAGTCAGACCCAAACCATCGCCCACCTTTGCTTTTTGACTATAATTAAGAGGATGAGCAAGCTGCTGTCTCACCCTGTCTTTAGTCAGCATCCCGCTCTTTCCACACAGATTCTTGCATCTTTTCTCTCCCATCAGTCCCATTTCCTGCTAAAATACACCCTGCGTGAGCCACACATTAAGACATGTTTGCTGTGTTTCCTTTCTTTGACGCACCAACAACTGCAACTGCGTCTTTAAACAGCAAGTAGCACAAAGGACCAAAAATAGCACAGTGGGTTGCAGAGCAGAACTGCTCTCCTTGAGGAGGAGGATGAAGAGCAGGAGGAGGTGCAGGGAGGGATAACAGGGTAAAGATGGCAGGGAGGGACAAGGAGCCTCTTGTAAAAAACAGTGTAYAGTTTTTACATTGAAAGTTGGTCCACATACATAATATGAAAAGTCCATACATCCTAATATACGTGGAATGGACTGAAGCTGCTCGTAGCACATGGACCACCCTGTCTCCTCTCATACATAAAAATGCTAATTAATATAAATACATGGCAGGCTTCCATCTAAAGTGCACAAGCAGCAGCTGAAGAGTGCCTTGCTCAAAGGCACAGTGGGGCAAATGAGGGTGGAGGCAGATGTGGATGCTTTACCTTTACCACCCAAAGTTTTTGTATCAATCCAGGGATTCAAACCTGCAGCCCCCCTCCGCCCGATTACCTTCTCTAACTTCTGAGCCACCTTTATTTCACCAAGCAAAACATTATAAAAAATTTTCTTATTTACAACGTTAGCCCCAGAATAAAGTAGAAACCATACTTGGATATTTAAAGTTCCTTCAAACAAACGTTTACCAAATATCAAATTAGAGGACACTTAGTTTAAAGGATGAACCGAGCCAAACCTGTTTGAATAAAACTTAAAGGAACGCATATTTCCTGACACATTATATCTCACACATTATATATCAAAGTTTTAAACAAAGATTATGTATGATCTGTTAGTGCTCAGAGTATGTTTTGGGAATGAATCTCAGCTACTACCACACCAAATATCAGCACAATTTGTGTATAAGTGGCATTTTTCTGTTTGCTAAGGCTGTTTAGCTGTCAGCCATCTTGAATCAAATTTACTTTCAAAGTAAATCAGTTATAGATCCATTACTTTTTGAAATCTTTGTTAAAGTCTGTGAAGGTTCATGACATATTTTGCTCTCGGACACAAACGATCATATGAGTACCTGCCTTTCATGCACTTATTAACCATATTTTCACAGTGTGTGCTTGTTTTCCATGTTTTCTGTAACATTTGTTCATTTAATGGAGACAAAACCTGCCAGAAAAAGATTCCTGAACTCATTTTCATCAAAAATGCATATAACATCTCTGTTCTACCAATTTATCATTGTTGACCTTCTCAGCTGTAAAGTTAAACCTAAAGAAGACATTACAGCTGAAACCTAAGAAACCAGAACTCGGTCCAATGTCAACATGACCTGAGTAAACATCATCCATCAGGTGATGGATGATAAAACAAAAATAAAACAGGCTTTACTGTCCAGGAGGGAAACTAGTTCAGCTTTGAAGTCAACACGTCAAACAGCAACTTCACTAAACTCAAAGAGTAAAAAAACWAAAGTTACTCTTTAATTCTTGATGACAAGTTATTATGCAAAATTAACTTCTTTGAGCTTTATATCATGTTATTATGTCATTTTCTCATCAAAAACACACTCAAACTGTTGCTTTGACTTATTATTGCACAACTGAGAAATCYTTGAATCTCCTGCAGCAGCAATGTGGAGCTGCCTGAACGCTTGCTGGTACAAAGCACCGCCTATTTGTACAAAGCTCCTCCCTGGAGCTCTGTCTGCAGCCGAGCTCCTGCTCCACAGARCACCCCTCTCCCAAAGCATTGTTGTGAAGGCGTGCTGAAGCGGGAGTGTCATAAACGGTAGGAGGTTCTTCGACAGAGGTCAATTTCAAGGTGTTTAGATAAGCTATGATGCAAAGTCAAATTTAGTTTTGAWAYAWACAGTATTTTCATWACAACTGAAGGTATGCCCAACCCTATCACCTGGTTGAATAAAACTCAAAGAACTTTAAAATCACACTGATCGTTTATCTGGTAACAAGTATTTGTACAAACAGAATTGACAGAACTGACAGAGTTAAAATTGTCTTATGCAGTACTTACTGTTGCTGGACTTGAGGTCTCTGTGGATGATGGGTACGAAGGCCTGGTTATGCAAGTAATTCATCCCTGTTGCAATCTGCACAGCCCAGTTCACCAAAACTCTAGGGGGAACCTTCTTCCCAGCCAAGGCCCGGTTCAGAGCCCCGCCCCTGGCGTAYTCCATCACCAAACACAGGTTAGGCTCCTTCAGGCAGACCCCACGCAGRGCAATGATGTTGGGGTGTCGCAGCATCCAGAAAAGCCTGGCCTCCTGACGMACGCTCTCCGCCGTGACGCTGATATCCTCATCTGGATCCTGCCGGGCCGCCTTCACCGCCACTTCCTCTCCTCGCCACCCCCCTTTGTACACCTTCCCAAACCCACCGGCTCCTATCACTTCCTCCAGGAGCAGTTCTGAGAAGTCAATTTCTACAGGGGAGCCTCCCACGCCGCCTGCCACCAGCTGGTAGTTGGTGGCGTCTCCTCTGGTGACGTAGTTGCTGGGAAAGATACCCACCTTGTCCTGGATCTTTCCCGTCCACCAGCCCTCGTCCCCCGACACTTTGGAGTCTTTGGAAAGGACCTCGAGGAGGTCTCCACGTCTCAGGGTCAGCTCCTCGTCCGCCGTAGCCTCGTAGTCAAACACCGCCGTCCAGTACGGGTTGGGGTTGCTCACCCGACACCGGTGACCGGGATGGGAGTCCGGGGAGTCGAAGGAGGAGCGAGCGGAGGAGTTCCAGCTGTTGCCGTTCTCCACCCGCACGACTGGGGCGGGAGACATTGGCGGCGGAGGGGTCATGTTTGGGGGCATGGAGGAGGTGGAGTTGGTGGAGGATGGGGGCCCAGGGGGGATGAGGCAAGGGGGAGGTGGTGAGCAGCAGCTCCCGCAGCTGGTGCAGGACAGGGGGGCTGCTGTGGTGCTCGCTCGGCCGTAYGGGTTCATAGCAGCGTCAACTCAGGCGCAAAATCCATGCGGGGCCCATCGACGAAGACYGGGTGTCCTCGGCCACCAGACAAGAGGATGGTGGCGATCAGAGACTCAGGGAGCAGGGAACACACCCCACCATCACCACATGTCGAGGCTGAGTTTGTCCCAAACAGTATGTGGAAAGTAGCTTGTGTTCCCACCAGGCAGGGTCGCTCATCGGGTCAAACAATAACGATCCACCAGAAAACTATGTTCCATGTACAAATACGTCCTTTAGAAAACTGAAACAAGTTCTCAAAGGAGGTGTAGAAAACAGCAGCAAGATCTTTAGTGCAGTTGTCTTGGTTCAGTGATGATATTCAAAACAATAATTCCTTCACAATAAGAGTCTTAACTCAGATATTTGGAATCTAACGGAAGTCAAGTCTGAGCTCTTCTTATTTTAATTACTGCCTTTTTGTGTAGTTAATATCAGGACAATAATAATCAACTCTGAAAGCGCTGAGGCAGCTCTACCAGCTGTCAGATCAAATTTAGGATGGAAAATGAACTATTAGGCTGCCAATAATAATAAAAAACGAGCATGAGCTGAGTAAAATCCTCTGTGCAGGGGTCCTCATTATTTTTCATCCATCCGATGCACCTCCCCCGCCAGCCATCTCCATGAATATGAGCCGTTTTCTCCTCTACATTTATTGTGTGTTGGAAATATCCTCGGATGTTCGCCCTACATCCCCACAAGCTGGTCCAGGCTAAATCCTACATGCATGAGCCGGTTCTCTGAATAGCCTTTGACAATAAGACAAAAATAAATAATAAAAATAAAAATAGGTGGGGGTGGGTGTGTTCATTTTAAGACTGCTGAGGAATTACAGAGACAAGCTGACAGCTGCAGGGTGGCAGGTATTCAGTACAGGGGATGGAAAGTGGCACCATACTCAGCATCAGGTCTGAGCACAACAAAATAATAATAATAATAATAATAATTTAAAAAAAAAAGAAAACTCGCCCCTTTCTCTCAGTGCAGCGGCCTGTTTCAGTCTGCTCCTCTGTGAGGGCCACATCCGTGATGGAAAACAGGCTCTTCTTTACTGGAGGCAGAAATAATGGTAGCATTTGTCATTATCCTGCTGCTTTCCGAGCACCCCTGGCTCTCTCCAGGCAGGATGCGTGGGGGTTGGATGTCTTTATAAGAGCTGGTGGTAGTAAGGTGGAATATTGTCAGAGAAGATGGAAAAAGGCGATGAAGAGAACCACTGTCTCCATTTTTTCTTTACATCAKACACCCCATCCCAATTAGAATAAGAATAATAAATTACGTTTTATGCAATTGTCTCCTCTGCTTCTATCAGCTTTATTTCAATACGTAAACATTTAAGGTTTACTGTAATCTAACCTGAACATTGAAGGTAGCGACATCCACTGACTTCGACGTATTTCGGCGGTTTACATCCGCTAAAGAAAAAAATAATAATCCAGACAGGTTTTAAAAAAGCGCTCCCTGTAGTCCCGGTTTTTGTCGCTCAACTAGAGCTCCTTCGTGTCCAAACAGGCTCCGAATGAAGAGACGCACCATTTCGAGCTCCAGGCTGCCCGTCTGTCAGTCTCTGTGGGGCTGGGTTTCATCCGAACACACCGGCTCCCCGTTCGCGTCCGCCTGAGAGTCATCTGGGATCCGCTGATCTGTAAACCATATAGATGGGTCGCAATGGGCAGGCTTTCCTCAAGTTTATAGTCGCAGATCGGCGGCACCGCCCACCTCAAAAAGCCTAGAGAAGAGCCTATCGAACAGATTTATGGGTAATGTAGTCTTTTAAGAATCTCCTCCTGACCTACATCTTTCTGGAAGCTGAAATAACCACATAACTAACAGTAGCATTATGAAGGATTCGTTTGATTAAAAACAAAGCCTACTTAATTTAGTCTTCAACCTTTGTTAGATATTATGTTAAGTTAATATTGCTAAAGTTTGGCAAATTGATGCTAACATGGTTGAAAGGAGAAAGCTAATTTATCCTATTGTGCAGTTTATCAAAAGATTAAAATGTAATAAATCAGTAAAACTTTATGTATTCGCACCGAATAGTCTCAAAATGGTCTTAAAAACCCACCTGGCCATAACTGTTTTAATTTCTTGCCTTAGATGTAAATGTAAGCACCTTTTCAAACTATAAATACTGACCTCTTTCCTGAATTTAATACTATTGAAAATGTAGAAGCTGGTGTAAATATAATATGATTTAAATTCTTAATAACGTCAAAATTAATTGTAATTCGAGAGACATTTTAGAGATTAACCATAGACATGTTTATGAGTTTACAATACTCGGTCACACATTAATTTGTTTGTGGTCTATACTGACCCCTAGTGTTTTTTATGAGTTGTACAAAAAAAAAACATTTAATTGAAAACGTGTTGGACTATATGTAATCTACTATTATCTTTATCTACAGAGACTCGTTTTTCCTGCTCCAAATGTTAGAACTGAACCAGAGGACTTCTCTACGATTTGGGTTGATTTTATTAAATAAAACATGCACATTTATGCAATTAAAGGAGTTGTTCAATAACGGTTTAAAAAGAAATGTATTAGTTGTATTTCAGAAATCAGGATATTTCATTTCATTACAAATATTAAGCTCCCTATCCAAGCATGACATATTGTTTTCAGCTTTTCGAAAACATATTTTACACATAGATTTTTTTGTAAGAACATAACTTTTACTTTAGTATTTTTGCCCCAATTTTATTTTTTTTCTGAAATTTTACGACACAAAACTTATATCATTAGTTTTGACCTGTCCAGATATAAGCAACAAAGTGCGTGTTTTAGATATAATAAAGAGAAACAATTTTTATTGACAGAAGTTCACCGTATGTAACTGAATTAAAATATGACCCTAGCAGTCATTTTCAGCTGCAACAATGAGATGCAAGAGATTGACTCAATAATTGATGTGCAGATTTACTAGAAAGCAGTTATTTAATACAATTAGAACATATGCTTTTAAAGATAATTTCATTAAAATGTTTTCTACTTATGATTGTTAGATACCTAAACATAT
>NW_013952746.1:467066-473060 GCF_001266775.1 Austrofundulus limnaeus | reverse complement strand
GTTTCATACTGCAATGTAAAGGTGCAAAAAAGGAGACTTAATCCTGTAAGTGTAGAGGTTTATTTGGCAAAAATATAGTAGTACAAAAAGAGTGCATGAACAGGAAACCCAATATTTTTAATTGCTGCACGTGCTGTAAAACAGCATCACCGACATTTCTTCCCTGCTCTACACCTTGTGCTACTGCCTCCTCACATATTCAGTTTCTGCTGCAAGAACTGTTGACTGCTGAGCAGGATAGGAAGCTAATATTATTATTTTACCCATCGTTCACTGTTCTGTGCTCTCGTCTTTAATTTGATACTTTGGACTCGTAAACTCTCGTGTACTTATTATTATATTTTTAAATATCGTTCGTGTCAAAGCACGCAGCCTTCTGGCTGTCTTTTCATATCTACTTGACAAAAGCGACGTGCAGCATCACTGGATTGTTGAGTATCGCAGTGAAAATTACGTCACGTGAGCGTTCAGAACACGTGCAATACCAATTATGTCCACATGATGGCAGTACTGAGTTGTATGGAAAATAAATTCAACAAGTTATACGGAAGTTATACCATTAATTATTTGTTTGTATGCATTTTAAATTCTATTCTATATGGCCTTTAATTAATTTTGACTAGATACACTTCARAGGATCCCAGCACAGCCCATGCTTTTTGGTGGAAGTAAAGTTTTAGGATCTAAATTACCCAAAATATTGGTATTTGTTGCACTTGTGTAGCTAATAATATTTTGCACTTAAAAGTACTTGTTCTAAAACAATTATATGTGTATAGTAATATTTTAGTACAAAGTCCTGTTTTTTTTTCTCACAGTGTGTACACAATCTCACTACCGCCCCCTGTGTTACTATCAGTACACTGCAGCAGTCAGAGCCGCGCATGCGCAATGTGAGTGCGGGCGCAGTTGTGCTGTGGTTTCGGTTGAGCATTCTTGGTCGGGTCTTGCTCGGTGAACAGTAGGCTGCAGTCTGACAATATAGCGACGGYCGTTTTCTTCGTGTCTGTGGAGTTGTGTTAACGGAGTAGCAGAGACGCCGGAACAGCTTTAGGTAAGGTTGGCTCTGTTTTGGGTTTCTCAGAACCAGTTTCAGTTGAACTAGTATTAAATATTCACAGCTGGAAAGTGACGGGCGAACTAGACGTTAGCGAGCAAAAAAAGCAAACAGAGGCAGCTGATCTGACCAACTTCAGTTAGAGCAGAGTCCGGGTATCCGTATGTGTTTCTCGGTCCCACCTGAAGCCCCGGGGTTCGTTTTCCTCTCAGAACCTCCAGTCTTCCTCCTGAGTCCACGAAGCTTCCAAAACACCGCAACATTCTATTTACTACTAAACACCCCACAACCTTCTAATCGCTAGAGCTCCGGTGCGCATGCGCGTAGGGTTCTACAAACTTCGAATTTGTAGTTTTTTGAACCCGAGTTAATCACAGTAGCGAGGGCCGWGAGAAAACGGTAAAACTACAAGTTCCAGACAATGGGAGCTTTGTTTAGGAGCAGGGGTAGTGGGCTAGTTAGCCTGAACGAGGTTTGAATTTCGAGTACAACTTCCGATTGCGGCACGATCGGAAGTTGTCTTGGCTGGGTATTTTGAAAAGGAGCAGCAGGAGACATGTTTAGGTTGCAAGGGTTAAGTAATTGGTTTTTGAAAGGGGGTGCAGTGGTTGTAAACGGGAGTGGTTTTGGCACGAAAAGGGTGTGCAACATGGCTTAATTTTGATAGTAAAATCAGGACTGGGTGAGCGCCTAAAAACAGGTGTGGACATGCAGAGTTTGTTCACCTGTCGGGAGACGTTGGTGTGCATGTGTGCGTGCGTGCGTGTGCACAGTGAGCAGGATTTACAGGCGCATCGAGCGTGCGTACGTTTGTGCAGCCGAGTGTGTACACGGAATGAAAAGAGATGATGCCTCTGCGTTTGTATACTCTTCTTATTGATTGAACCCCCCCTGCTGTTATTCCCCAACCTTCAGGATGTGACACCTTGAGCATTAGGATGATGGATTCGTCAGAGCATGGATGCACTGCTCATATAGTCTTTGCACCATTTACCTCACTTGCTTGCCATCTGGACCTAAAAACCTGGCAAAAATGATGGWATCRCTACTCTGAGGTCTCAGTCATGTTACAAAGACTATAGATAGTCAAAATTACAACCTTGTATAGCATTAAGAAGCAATAAAAAGAGAAATATTGGAGTCACAATTATTATTATTATTATTTAGATCAAGTGGAGGAAAAATACTGCCTCAATAGTACTTTGTTGCACCACCTCTTTTAAGAGCTTGAATTCTCTGAAGCATGGACCTAACAACAATCAGTTCTCTTCTTCAGTCTGGTTCTAACTTYCTCGTGTTACTGTTGCCAGATCAGATTTGCAGGTTGGATTTTTAATAATTGACTATTTTCTTAAATTTCCATCAGACATGTGCAGCTGGATTGAGATCCAGACTATCTACAAAACATACTAGTGACATTATTTTTCTTAAAGGAAGGTTTTCACGTCTTTTGCCCTGTGACAAGATTCAACTAATGAAAAAAGAAAAAGTGTCTAAAATTTCATTGTAGACTTTGGTATTTATTGAATATGTGATGACTGGCATTTCCCCTGTGTTTTTACCTGGCCGATTTCCTTAATTTTGGGTGACCGGCGTTTGGCTGATACTTACATAAGTAGCCGATATTATCTACCTCTGCAAAGGTCTGAAAATCAGCCACTGTCTCATTTTGCTCTGCACTGAGAGAGGGGCTGTTGTTCAGTTAAAACAAGTTTGTRTTGTTTYGAGGGTATTGTTCAGTGTTTTTCTATAAAATAAWATTGGAACGTGAAGGTGTATTGGGACCTTAAAACACCCGACAGTGTCAGTTATTAAAGAAACTGGTATCGGCCAAAAGTGGAATTGGCAGGTCAGGCTTTGAGTGTGATTGTACAAAAAAACCTGCAATTTGTTCACCCTTAAACATGACACTTTCATTCAGTCAACACAATCCACAGACTCTTTCACAAAACGCTTCAGTCCAGGACTTCTGGTCACTTCTGTGTGGGTTTCTTCGTCTGAAAGCTCACATCTGCAGTCGCCTCCATCATTGATTTATGTATGACCAGAGGCAGCATAAAGATCGACTGGTCCATTTCACATAACTGTTTTATGAAAAAGCCTGATAATTGCCTTTCTTTAGCCCACTGTCACCTTATTCTTTACTGTATGTGCTTTCCTGTAAGTAATCATTTTTCTTTTTATGAAATTTCTTACAGTTTAGTCACAAACATTTGACTCCAGTTTCCACTCACTTGTTTCTCATTTGTTTTGATGTGCATTTTTTTGAAGACATATTGCTATAAGATTGTGTTCAAGCGTGTGTATCAGCARCACAGTCCAGTGTTTGTATACAGTGGGGGAACAACACAACACTTCATGTTCCCTTTGAGCAGATATCAGATTTGAATACATACTCTCTGCACTGTTCTCATGCTGATTATATTTGACACAATTCTGCATGTTCAGTTTTATGCATCCCTTGTTTTCAGCAAAAGGCACTATATGTTTACATCATAAGTTCATTTTACAAACAGAAAAGCTGTCAGTCTGTTTATTCCAATGTTTTAACAGAAAATTCAAAATGTCTTTAGTCCACATTGATGCTTTGGTTTAAGGCATGAAATGGCATCACTATTGTATTTCATAGTCTKTGTTGTTCAAAATTAACCATTCACGACATGGCCACATGACTTGCTGTTTGCATGATTGTAAACACTAAGACAAATTTTCACAGAATACTATTTTTTTCACAATTTTAAGTTGCCAGCTATACAAGACCTTTATTTGCACCTGTTCAGTTCTGTGTTTACGATGTAATGTTTGTATTTCATGGCTCTTTGTTTACTAAAATATACTCCAWTACAGGGCTGCACAATATATCAAAAATTCATGTATTTGGTTAATCGAATGATTCTCTTCAGATGCCACACTCGTAGACGCTATAACTGCGCAAGCACTTAAGTGTTAAGCAATGTTCTCCTTTAAGCAATATTTGTTCATTTATTGCAAGTCATATCATCATCGCAATATTAAGCACTGTTATTGCACATCGCAGGTTTTTTTCAATATTGTGCACCCCTACTCCAACATAAACAAATGCAAGAAAACTGTGATTGTATTAGACTTGCCCACAGTGTAAATGTAGCGATGGGTATTCTACTCTAAGAACCGTAAACCTTTTTATTTTATTTTATTTTTTCATTAGAAGCTCTGCCAGTTTGTGCCAAGACTCAAGCTTTTTAGAGTAACATCACCACCTCCTTCCCACTTTTATTTGTAGCAGTCATTTCAGTAGAAGTTACTTGTTATTTGGCGTGTAATCTATTTGTCACTATGAAATTCCTGACAGGTATTTTTTTAATCCAAGCTAATCTGGACTCATTTCATAACTTTGGACCTCTGTCAGAATATGATAAAGCACCTTAGCTTGTAGTTGTCTCCATTGAATGCCAAAAAACAATTGCTTGCAGTCTGATCAGTCTGAACATCTCATATTTTCTGCTACATAGTTTGGTGTTTCATTACAAACAGCTGCAGGAACAAAGGACTGTCTTTTAACGGGAGCTGAACGTGGGCCACCTGAAAGTTTTTTTTTGCCTGTAACACTCCTTTGAATCAACACGTCATATCTTGGCAGAAATGACTCATGAGTAAATATATTTTTTTCTTCCTTATTTCTTTGTTCTCGACAAGAGTTCTTCAGAACTTACTCACAGGTGAACAGTGATGGTTATCTTTTTTTAGGAATCTTGTCATGTTTGTCTTGTGTGATATTTTAAAGTGAATATAAAAACGTAACTGTAACACCTTGGTAGCCCTTGGGGTGTTTGTATTTTGAGAATACAAGAACTCCCTGCCAGGTTTCTGTTTCCTCTTCTAAGACGTCCTTGTTAAATAAAGGGTAACGACAGAAAGCCGCTGTGTGTTTTTTTTAGAGAGAAGAGCACACATACAGTTCACACACAACATCCATCACGATCATTGGATGTTTCCTGATAGGTCACAGAGTGGGAGGACAAAACGTTAGACCATGGATACCATCTGGTGTTTGTCAGGGTCCAATAATAAGATTTTTTTTCTTATTTCTGCTTCCTTTCATTTTATTTAGGACTTGTTTTGTTTTTATTGTTAATACGGTAGATTGTTTTTGTTTTAATGAATGAATAATTAATTAATTGATAATAGAATAGAATGGAATAGAAACAGCCTTTATTGTCCCGCRCAGGGAAATTCAGGTGTAGTAGCAGCAGCAGATACATACATGAATCCACAGAAACAGTACATTGCTATGTGACATTATCAACTGTAGCAATAATAATAGAATTAAAGATAGTAACAATAAAAATAAACATAGATCAAAATAAAAATAAGAATAATATTTAAAATGAAAATAAGGCAAGATACTGTGCAGAAAAATATAAATTACAGGAAGAAAACAGTCATGGCAGACTCATGATCCGAGGGGTGTGCAAATTGAGTCGAACTCGGGTGTGTAATAATACTAACGTTTCTGTGTGCATAGAGGTACATTCATTCCATGTGAGCATGGCATTCTATTAAAATTACACTTACAGACTTTTTCTATCACTGGTTGATATGCAAAATGGAAACAGCTTAAATCCTTCATTTCTGGTGTATTTTAAACTGGTTTCTTAGTTTATGACTAGCCATCTTTGTAGTATAAACTAACAACATAAAGCAGTTTAACCTCTTGCCTCTTGTTGACAGTTCCTCAATAAATTATCACACCTGCCCTGACAGTCTCCTCCCAGCTGCAGTGAATCATGGTTTGGACATTAACTGACAAACTGTGCTGAACAGGTGTTCCTCTCGAACTGCCGTTTTCTTTCTGTTGCTTTTCAATTCAATTCAAATTCAAATTTAAAAATACTTTGTTGATCCCAGACGGAAATTAGTTGTTGTTGTAACTCATTTAACTAAAAACTGTTTGTAGA
>NW_013952746.1:463975-467056 GCF_001266775.1 Austrofundulus limnaeus | reverse complement strand
GTCTCACAAACTGTGAGATACTATCAGATGTTACAAAACGAAAACCTTGAATTGTTTTGGATTAGACAAATCTTGTTTTACTCTGTTATAATACAGAAACGGTGCAGTAATACATGAACACCCCAGACACCAAATGCAAATGGACATAAAAAAAGATGTTGAAACAAAATTTGTTTCGTCTAATAAGCCAGTAAGAGGGAACAGAGTACTTGAACGCATCRTGTGGGCGAGAGCGATTGTCCATGCAGACAGCAGAAAACTACATTTTATGTGAAAATTATGCAAGGCAGAGCATGTTTATATAACTCTGGTTTAGTTGTGATATACAWAAAGCTACAGCGGTAGGTTAAAATCTTTTAGGCATTAAAAACATCTGATTTCCCGAAAAAAAAACAACAGATTTTTAATCTGTAAAGATGTCAGGTCAGGCTTTTTTGTTAACATTGTTTAGATCTAAATATTGTAAAAGTAAGTATGCAAGCTTATATGAGCATAATTAATTCAAACTGTGAATCTGTGTCATGTCCTTGTGTGAGTCAAAGTGCATGTGTCCAAGATGGAAGGACATTATTTAACTAGTATTGTTGTCAGTTCCACCACTCTCTTTGATGAATTTTCTTCCCTTGAGGGTTTTACCCATAAGTCAGCGTGTTTGACAGTGTCACGAGGTCAGAGATTTACAGAAATAAAGTAACATGCCATTTAAAAAAAAAAAAAACAACGGTCCTTATTTTATATTGCATCATGTGCTGCTATAAAAAGTTTGCTACGGAGGCAGTTGATCTGTCAGGTCTCATTTCCTTTTCCTTCAGAGGTCAAATTCCTTCAAGGTGTTCATTACCAATCTGTGTTTTTCTCTTAAGGAAATGTTTCAGAGAATCACAGTCCTGCATGTCAATGCCTTTTAATAAGGTTTGATTCAGCTGGCGCTCTCCATTTTGGCTAGCAGGACAAAATAGCCTCTCAGGCGTAGCGCACGCTAAGGCCCAGGCTACTTCTTTCTTCTCTCTAAACCTCTGTGCAGGGTATGTTTGACCGGAGTAAATATAGCCTGTTGGTTTTAGCTCCAGGATAAACACAGATGTTGAGGTTGCCTAGCTTGCCGCAGGTTGGCCAGCATCCTACCAGCGGTCAGCGTTGGTAGCAGAGTGAGGGAGTGAGAGAAGAAACCATAGTGTCCATCTACAAAAAATAAATAAATAAATAAATAAAATAAAACTGTCATAGTGTTATTGGATTTGACCCTAAGCTTTTGATGAGATTATAGGTGATTGGCCTGTACATTACTGTCCATTCATCAGCTTCAGAGTGGAGGTTCTGTAGATATAAATACATCCAGAAGAGTACTTGAGGTTTAAACTTGAATGCATTTGTGCTTATTAAGACAGTAGAGAGCCTACAGATATGAGGCAGTCTGTAATAAAACCAGATCTGACTGCACAAAGTATTTTTGAGGTCTCACACTGATTTCACCGGACCGAGGGTAGCTGCAGTAACTGGCTGTTGGCCTTTTTTGTCCCTAAGCAGTACTAAATGTTCATAACATAACAATAAGTGATTCCAGCTTTTACTTTCCCTCTGTTTTAATGTTCCRCTGTACCCCACATACCTCTTAAAAACTGTTGTTTAATCTTTGTAATGTGAAAAGTTATTGAACGAGAAACGCAAATCGAGCGTTCAGTCTTCATTCCTCTGTCACAAAAATAATTCARATATCACCACTTTATGTTGATGGTCAGGGGAGCTTAAAGGGACAGCTGGCACCTTTTTGTTTAATGACTTTTTACTTTACCAAGTTCTTGTTTTGTGTCTTGGAAGATGGATTCATCTGCTGTTTAAAGGGGAAGTGTGTGTTGTTACACCTGCTTCATATTTGTTCCCAATAGAGGTTTCACATATAGAGATAACAGGTGGTGTGTGTGTGTGTGTGTTTCCACAAAGAGCTCTGTCAGACACTAGCATGGCAGAAATGTTGCACAAACAGGAAATCCTGCATGACAGGATTAGAAAAACAGCTGATTTTGTTTCCATCTATCTTTTAATGTACCATGGATCAGTACATTAACCTCTTGCACCCCTAATACAGATGTGCCTGACCATTACAAATCTCTGAGTTATGGGTTTGTATCACAGTAATGACAAAGCTGCATAAGCGCAAACCTACTKCCTTTGCTAGAAATAAATGTCTGACATTCTTTGAGGAACACACATCGCCTGCCGCCTTGTTTTAAATTAGTCATCTCATGCTGAGAAGGGACAGATTTATAGTCGTTTTGGTCAAACCTGGTAAATGAGACTRTGTGTGAGCTCATGCGACACTGTTAGATCTTGTGAGATGTGTTAGTGCTTAGAGAATGTGTTGGGGATGACTCCAAGCTGCTACTGAAATCAGTGGTTCAGACCCGAATCCAGAAAGTGAACCAGACTTACCAGMTCTAGGCTCACAGCTACTTACAGTTTCATTAAATCCACCCAGTTGTTCAGATATTTTGTCAATGCTACAGACAAATAAAAACATGCTCAGACAAACAAGCAAAGCCATTATCGCCTCTTTGCAGCGTCAGGCGATAATGGGAACCGTTATGTCAGAGATTTTCTGCTGGAGTCGTGTTCTCCAAACAGGAGGGAGAAGCTGAAGGAAAGAGAGCAGGCAGAAACATAATCAGTCTGTATTTGTGTTAAGGCTGTTTGCTAGCATTTTTTGACTCCTTCTGTGCTGCCTATTTGGAGGTCAAACTGTTGGACAGGAAATGAGTTTGTAGTGTGTGTGTGTGTGTGTGTGTGGCTGAGATGAGTGTTGCTGTGAATCAGATATTAGGCATCAGGGAGAGAAGTGGCTTTATGCTTTAGAGATCTGTCACTAAGACAAATGACTGCTTCACAGGAGGGAAGTAACTTTTTTTATTTAAAGCTCAGAAAAATGTCAAAGGGTTAATCTTCARTGTTCAGCTGATATCCTGTGAGTTTTTTTCTCTCTTTACCCATGGATTGTTGGAATAGTTTATGAGCTTACTCTAGTTTCCGGAGAGGAACCAAGCTGCTTCCAGCGGCATGTTGGGGGGAAAAAAAAAAGTGGGGGGG
>NW_013952746.1:453644-463215 GCF_001266775.1 Austrofundulus limnaeus | reverse complement strand
GGGGGGGGACTCCCAACAGGAAATGTGTAGAAAGACACTTTTGCATGTTTCCACTTTTCTTCTCTGTCATCGAAGGATGTTTTCTTTGAAGGTTGTGTTCATCTTTCTTTTCTTTTCTCAGAAAATGTTTCATTTTCTCCATTTTCGAAAACAAAAAGGGGGTTTATTTACCCATGCAGGTATTTACAGTGAAGTTCATATCTCGTTGGATAATGACACTGTTTATTTTTTGACCCGTTTACTGAAACATCTTGAAGTTATAGTTATTTGATGGACATTAACATTCCAGCGTTCATTTGATGGAATCCACATTAAAATTGAATGAAGGGTTTAAGAGTTCAGCTCCTTAAAAGCTCCTTCCTCCAAAAGTAATTGGACARTTGAATCAAAGGCTATTTCATGGGCAGGTGTGGGCAAATACTCAGTTTTGTCACTGCGTGGTGAAGCACAAATGAGAAAGTTTTATGCTCTCTCAACAACTCGCAATTTGTTTTTGACACAATAAATCCAAAAACATTGCTCCAGAGTCACAAATTAATTTTAGAAGTGTTAGAAAACCTACATTTGTTTTAAAAAGGGGGTTCATCCAGTTGCATGGATCTTTACATGTTTTTTAATTTATTTATTTATTAGATTTTTATTATCTTAAGCTTTTGCTGAGAAGGTTCCCAAGTTACAATATGTGAAAAATTGTTAGCGATTTTTTTTATTTTTTTGCTACAATGCTAAAGTGCTGTGATTAGTTCTGCTGATGCCATCCTCTCAAAGACTTGCGCTGTAATGCTTTATTTGCTTTATGTTGTAAACTTTGCACTGCTTGAAGTGAAACAATTTTTCTGCGGATAGATTTATTGTTCCAAGAGCAAATGTGAAAACCATCAGTTATTAAAAGGCAACTGTTTATCGTAGCTCAATAAATGAAGCAGCTGTTTCTCTGTGAACCTTTAGTGCATCGCTGCATATGTCCAGTGTCCAGAGTTTATGCATCATGGCTTATTAACCATCTGTAGGAGTTGGCCAGAGAGCCATAGAGGGGAGAAGGAAATGACACAAGTTTGTGTGTTACTTCACAGAACTTAGAGGCTGTTATCATCGTGGGAGAGGAGGAGACGGATGAGCTGATAACTCAGAGAGAAAAATGGCTGGAGGGAGAGGCTGAAAGAGAGGTTTGTTACAAGAAGAAAGCCTGCCCATGTTCTGTACTCTACTCTTTCACCTCCTTGAATTCATCCTGCTTTTTTTTCCTCCTTGACCTCTGCAGCTGAGCTCTGATTAAATAACAGTCTAGTTCAGTTTGTCAGCCAGAGTGTCTTTCTGTGAAAAAATAATGATGACCGAAAGGAGGCGAATGAAACAAAGTGTGTAGCTATCAAAAAAGTGTCAATGTGATACAACACTCTTTAGGACGGGGTGAGAGCCTTGGAGATAGATGGGAAGGAGGGGGGGTGGTGCTCTGTGTGTGAATCTGTGAAGGAAATGCAGCGCCTCTCGTGTGGTTCTCTCTGGAGAGGGGCATGTTTTGGAGCGGATCTCCTCTGGCTGTAATGAGTTTGAATCAGAGAAGAAACGCAAAAGACTTCAAAATACAAGAGAAATTAGGAGACGGCAAATATTTTGTCTGTGTGCATCAACCACCTAGTTACCGAATGTGCCCTGAAGGTCACAGTTATCCCCTGTCCCTGAACCTGGCTTGACCCACTTKGTTGTTCTAAAGGCAAACACCCTCGTGGCCTTTCTCCTCCTCTGTCCCAGACTTGCACTCAGCCAACCTCTCAGCTCCGTCCCTTCTCCCAGACATGAACTCTGCTGCTCTCAGAACACCTTAACACAYACATGGCTACATCCATTAAGCATATTTCTGTAACTACTCCAGATGTATGTGAAATCAAACGCACTGTGCTGTGGTTTTCTAGTGATTCTCCATGTCTGAGTTTGTCTGGAGTAATGGCAGCCMCAAGGGAAGTAACTAAACAGTTTTACTTAATTTATAAAGCAACAATTCAGAATTCTGAGAATATTAGTACAATGCTTTTCTCTGTGACAAAGATAAACATTGATTTTTGCAGGCAAAAAAGTATGGATATTTCTCKAACTGGCTAAAATCCTTTAAACCCTTCTGTTTCCTCCCCTTTACCTTTTGTCCTGCTTTTCTGTTCTATATTTTTTCCCCATTAGTCAAATCTTTTTCTCSTTGCCGTGACTGCATGTGACTTGAAAACAAATATGCTCTTGTGAACACATGGGCAGCTCAGTGTGCAAGACCAAGTGCACGTGTGGCTGTGGAACCACACCCTGGACTGACATTGTGGTTTAAGCCAAACMGAGAGAAAGGAAAAATGAATACTGAATGGATGCCTCTTGTTGTGTCTGCACTTTGCACTAGTTTGAATATTTGTGATGGTAAGACAAAAAAAGAGTTGTCCCACAAGTAATCACAACATATCTTCTCCATTACCTGAAACCAGATTTTAAACACAAAGTTATAAACAGCCCTGGTTAAGGACCCCCACCCCCACCTACCCCTTTTTTTCGGTTTCATGTTAGACTACTTAAAACACACAMCTTCCTCTCAGCTGTTATTACTGGCCAAGTTCCACTTCAGAGATGCTGCTGTCATACCTCAAATAGTTTCGAGGGGCTGAGACTTCTGTCGGCGTGCATGATGTTTAGTTTCACATTKCAGTACTCATCATTCATAATTTGTCTCTGCTACTTCAGCAGCAGAATCTGGGGTGGGTTTAGTTAGTGAAAAAAGTAAGTGATACTGAGATTGATGCTTGTACTTTAAAGATGAGATAGTTTTCATGCTTCTGTTTCCTCTTTGCTGTAGTGTTTATTTTATGTATGTTCACATATGCTTGATGCTGCCACGTCGGTCTCAGAATGACAATTTCAAAAAGCTACTTTTCCTTGTTTTAATGCYTTTTATGTTACTTAGCGCTGTGCTGTGGTGAAGTGAATCTTAATTGAGATTTTCTGTTTATTTGTGCTGTTTATTGTTTTTGATRCTTTATCCTCTTTTTGGAGGTTAAAAATGTTTGTTGTCCCTTTTGGGCAAAGCTACAATTTAAACCAATCCGCTATTAACCTAAGTATTTTGCAGTCCCAGAAAGTTCATCGGTGTTTGCATTTTTGAGGGCTGCACACAATGTTGTTTATTAATGAATACCCACAGTCCTTCACTTTGCATGCCCTGAGATCAACACAGATGAATGCATCTGCAGGAACAAGCCCAACAGACCGTCAGACACATTCTGTCTTCATTTAACTTGACAGGGTGTTCATACATGCTGCTCAGAAACACACAGCTGCTGCTGTGTGTTACAAGGAACCACACCTTTCTCCTGTAATCCTATTTCAGTAAGAACAAGCCCCTCTTTATAATACCCTTTGAATAGACTGCTCACCTGAACTCACCACCTGACTCTTCCATGCTGAAGTATGTGTATTGATGTATGTGTGCAACAGCTTTTTAGCTGTTTTTAAATACAAGGTCACTTCACATGGGGACTCTCTGCATGAACTTTGCATGTTCCCCCTGTGCACGTGTTGATTTTCTCGAGTTTGATAACTTGCATGTTGGTACTTGGTCATTTTAATTTGTCCCTATAGGTGTATAGAGCCAACTTTATTTTTTTAAATCTCTGCAGCTGTTTGATTTTTCCCTCTAATTTTCTGCTTGCCTGTACACTTTGTTTCTCTTTTTTTCACAGAGTAAGTTTATACAGTGCTTTTTTACACTTCTGTGTTTCAAATCGGCCTGACCTGTATTCTGTTTGCAAAGTCCTCCAGGCAATTTGTGTCTGGTCTTTGTAGCTTGGAACCATGTTAGGTCCACTGAGCCACATTACTACAGTTTCACCAAAGACTTGGGTTACCACGGAGTCTGGCTGGTGACGGCATGTGAGAAGTGGGGGTGCATGTGTTCCTGCAAGTGGAATACAAGATCATTGTGGATAATTTTCTTATTTTTTTTCTCTTTGCAGTAACTGAATAATGGTTGCACAAATGTTAATTCTAGTATGATCCAGGTAAAAAAAAAAATCAGTGAAATAAATGAAGGAGTAATGTTTGACAGGAAGAACAGCAGACCCTCATAAAAAAAAGAAACAAAGACGCAGCCATTGTCTTCCACACTAATCCACGTTTTAACCCAAATGAAGCTACATGTTACAATCTCTGTCTTCTCTATTTAATCTACAACTCCCTCTACTTCAGCATCTCCCAAGTATTTTGTGAAACTTGAAATTGCTCCCCTCGGCTGGTTTTGGCAGACAGAGKGATATGGACTAAGGAGGAGGGGGAGGCCGAAGCGATTATGAGGCTTGGGGTGTGCTTTAACCCACTTAGCACACCATCTCAGGGTCTCCTGCCAAAACGGTGAGCTTAGTGCTTTAAATCCTCTTCCCAGAGAGAGCTGATAGTTTGCTTGCAGCTGCTCTTTGTCTTGATGCCTAGAAGTGTTTTTCTGTGTGTTGTCTTTATTCTGCTTGAACAGTTCACAACTGTTTCAATGGGATAGTCTTTGTTTATTATTTAAGTTGGTGTATGGTGCATCTTGGAGTGAGAGTTTGTGGGATAAGTATGTGATCTGCGAGGCAGTTTCCTGCTCATATAAACGGTGATGAAGTGTCCCTGCTGTGGTTTGAAGTGAGCCGGCAGGGGGGCATGTTTATTTGCCCCCCCCACCCCCCCGCCAGACTGGGTTTAGTTGGGCGGCCTCTGCCCCAGGGGTCTGACTACAGTCTAGTTTGAGCCTCAGATAGTTCATCCTCTCCCAGCTTACCATCAGCATAACATGCGCGCGCGCGCACACACACACACACACACACACACACACACACACACACACACACACACACACACTAGGCTGGGCTCCTTTTCTTAATAAAACAGCCTCATAAGACCACGTTCTTTAAATTCTTCATGTGCAGGCGTCTGTTTTTTCACAAGCATGGGTGGGTTGCATTGAGAAATGTAGAGCAGAGCATTAATGCGGCCAAATTATAGCACTTATTTTGGTGTGCCTAAATGCTTTAAAGTTTGCGTTTTCTTAAGTATAATTTCTTTACAGYATAGCAGACTTTCAGACAATATTTAGAGAAGTTTTCTCAAATAGTCAATGAAGATTTGAGGTGAATTTAAGTGCAGGGCAGTAAAAAGTGAAGCCTGGTTCAGTGGTAGGGGGTGTTGTTGGAGCAGCAGCCCCTGTCATTGTAGGTTAACGTCTGGATTTCTCCCCTCAACCCCCCTTTATTTGTTCGAGCATTGAAGATTCACAGGCAGAATTGGGGTCAGTCATGCTTCCCCATTTACAACCCAGTTCCTCCTTTCTCACATTTTCTTCAAGAAAACAATCAGTCACATATCTACCATCTCTCTGTCTGATCTTTCCGATCATTCAGACTGTCCACTTCTCTTAATGTCTCCACTTATCTCATGCTTTGCTCCGGGAATTTCCCATGTGTCTGTTGGAGATTTATAACTAAGAAAGAGTGATGCTAATGTTAAAATAGGAAGCTGTCTGGGAGAATTTGTAGAAGGAAGTTGATGGGTAAGTAAGTTCCCTTTTTGGTACAGACATCGGTTATTGTAGCTGTTGAAGAAGGCAAGAAATAACGCTCTTGAAAGTAAATGATTTTCACAAGGAAGTTTTGGGTTGTGCTGCTTTTTTTTCCTTTTTAAATCTAATCTGCTTAGCCATGGCACATCTCCACTTTGAAAATAGACCAACATGGAGTGGTGGTACGCTGCAGAGATAGTCTGATGAATTTTGGCAGCAATGCAGACAAGAGCCAAACGACATTCTGCTTGTGTCAAAACCTGTCACTTTATATTTATCCTTTGGAAGAACACCACCATATTTTGGTGTTGCAGGACAATGTCAGTTCAAAAATGTCAGGTCACTGGTTTGTTTTAAAAAAAATTGCTGATTTTCCATCTCTGAAGAAGCAACTCTGCTCCAAGACCATAAGGCAGAGCTTAAGTAGGGTTTGGCCAGACCTTGTACAATTTAGCTGGCTAAACAGATGGCCCAGCGCAGGTCAGGTTGGTAAGGAGAGCGACCTTGCAGAAGAGCTTTTAACCATCTGGGTTCCAAGAAACACTGTGGTTGCTTCTCTGTCCATACCTCAATTTAATGGTGCACTAATGGATCTCTGCTGGTCAGTTATGTTTGTTGCTTTGACAGTTCTCTGTGTGAAGATTAATGGATGATCCAACCGCCCACAGAGGCAGACAATCAATTCTTAAAGTAATTGCTTGACACCAAAAGAAAATTCGTTTTGCTGGATGGATTAATACCACCATCATGTTGATGGTTTAATGTAATAAGTGAGCTGGCAGTTTAATGGGAAATAAAAGATGCGGTGATATGACGAGGTTCTGAGTTACCACACCTGATTAAGAAACATTTAAGTATAAAATTACCTATTGGATTACCTATCAGATTGTGAATTGATTGTTTTTCTAAAAAGATTTAAATTTGTTGTTATTCAGATTTTGCTCTATTTAGACAGATGTTTTATTTATTTTGCATAGATATGTCAATCTGCTCATGTAAGTTTTGGCAAGAAGCATTAAGTGCATTTTCCTAAACTTTTAAACAATCCTTTTAAAGGAGTGTTTTTTATTTCATTTGTCCATCTGTGAGTTTCCTTGAGGCATCATTTGGGTTCATTTGTTCAGTAAAATGTACAAATGGAGATATCCCATGAGTCAGTTCACAGACAGAGAGCTAGTGGTGGTGCTTATCAGAAACTAAGATCTACTTGTCATTAGTCACTGTCTGATTCATTGTCTTGATCTTCTCAGAACTGACAACGAGTTCCTTTGTAAAGAATTACAGGTAGGCCTGTCACGATAACAAATTTTGCTGGGCGTTTAATTGTCTCAAAAATTATTGTGATAAGCGATAATATTGCCTGGTGACCRTTTTACAACTAATAATTATAAAAGCGTAATATGTAAGTGTAATAAATCAATAAACTTTAATTTTTAAAAGAATGTTTAACAACGTAGACTCTCAGTCTCTAACAAAAAATGTACTTGAATAAAAAAACCAAAGAACAACAAAATGTAAATTAAACACCACACACAGCTAAGACAGTAAATAAACAATATTAAAGHGCAGCATCTCTTTAGAGATGAAGCAAACTACACAGCCTGGTGAGGACCCACTGTTTCTTATGGGGACATAAGCCCAGTTCATATCCTATGTAAAGTTTAGGCTAGGTTTAGGGTCAAATCGTAATAGAAAATACTGGTAAATGAATGAAAGTCAGTGCAAAGTCCCCATTAGGACAGAAGAACAAACGTGTCTATGTGTGTGTGTGTGGGGAGGGGACAGTAAGAGCGCTGCGGGGAGGAAATCAGACAGTTCAGAGTTTTCTTCATGAGTTGTTGGGACAGCTACAGGTTTTTTGGGTGTTTAGTTAAAACACAGATGGTGCGTTTAAGTTTCCTGTTATTTTTGGGAGCTA
Source organism: Austrofundulus limnaeus (assembly GCF_001266775.1). Classification (NCBI taxonomy): domain Eukaryota; kingdom Metazoa; phylum Chordata; class Actinopteri; order Cyprinodontiformes; family Rivulidae; genus Austrofundulus; species Austrofundulus limnaeus. The sequence continues at coordinate 455,734 of NW_013952746.1, read as the reverse complement.
CAGGTAAAGTCTTGATGAGTTTGTCGTGGGTCAGGGGGAGTTTCAGCCCCCCCCCCCCCCCCCCCTCTCTCTCTCTCTCTCTCTCTCTCTCTCTCTCTGTCTCTCTCTCTGTCTCTCTCTGTCTCCCCGCAGCGAAATTCAGGCTCTTGTGCTCCAACACTGCAGCAGCCGCGTTCTGCTTTGAAATGTTTCTTTAGTTTGTTATTGCTACGAGCTCTCATGCTAACGCGAGAGTTCACTCCTCCCGACACTAAGAAAGCAGGAGGGGAGGAGTCAGCTGAGCTCCTGTGTAGCAGAGCACAGAGAGGGAGAGAGACAAAGTAAAAAAACAAGCAGGAAAATGAAACTTATCGTCCTCATTTTTTTTTACCGACCTCAAAATAACTTATCGTGCAATTAATTGATTTATTGACTATCACGACAGGCCTAATTACAGAACTAACAATTTTCTCACACAGTAATTACTCTTTAGGTTTTTCTTTCTTCAGTAATGTAATGTTGGCCTAGTGTGTTTTGGTTCACATATTATAGTGATTTGAGTTAAAGTCCAGAAAGTATACTGTTAGGGCCGAAGCCAGCACTCAGTCAATATTTGACTTTTGGCGTTTAGTCACTGGCAAAGAAAACAATTAGCAAACTAGAGAGATCTTTTTTTAACACTCTGGCTGGAACTAAATAGAGGTAAAGCATCTTCCTGCTTTGTCAGCTCCAGAGTGAAATCTTCTACAGCTGCCCACCACTGAGAACGACCAGCACCTGTTTCCCATGTTCTCCAGGTCTATGTTTATAAAAAGCATCAGAGCAAAACCGCAGTAGTGAATAGTTAGTGGGTGGCTGCAGGAGCTTCATTAGATGCTCGAATGTGCAACATTTGTGTGTTTGCAAGTGTTGCTCAGCGCTTGCGCTTGCCCTGTGAACTGCTGTTGTGACACACCGTGTGCAACAGCTTGGACTAAGGCCACCCCCAGTGTGAACTGGACACTCTGTGGTGTTTGTCACCTTTTTCACTGTTCTGTCCATCTGGCAGCAAAAAAGAGAAAATGAACAGTACCATACAGATGGGAAGAGGTGCTAGAATTACACAAAAAATGTGAGAAACAACAGGAAAGCGGAAAGAAGATTGTTTTAATTTGTATGGAATGAACGGTAAATTGTGACTTAATCTGTGAGATTCAGAAAACATATGGCAAGCACACAAACTTTTCTTTCCAACAGGGCCTAATAAAAGTTGCTTAACATTTCCCACCATGTGCAAGGTTGTTTCAAACTGGTTAGTACATTCTTCTACAAGAAACATGACTTTCTGACAGTTTCTGCCAGTGCTGTTCACTCTGCCTGTAGAATGTGTTGCCTTTTATATCATGATGAGAACAATACATTTATTCCTGCTGATCCACAAACTCTGCTATAAAATAAGACTTGCACAATAAATTAAAATGAAATGTTTGGCTAAAAGTTGTATAATGATTATCTTCTGTTGCTCCCTAAACCGGGCACAAATTTTGCCAAGGATAATTACCTTGGTGCAACACTGATATGAAAACAAAAAAAGTTATTTCTTGTTTGTGGATGTGTTCAAATGGCTCATGCTTAGTGAAACTTGATTGGCTGGTTTGCTCAAAGTCAATGCTGTTTATGCTTCTGCAGTGATGTTGAATTTCCTGTTTTTCCAGAAGTTCCATGTATTGGATGCTTTGTTTAGGGTGGTGGGGGTTGTATTTTGACTGTTTGATTGTGTTTAAATTGTACCACAAGGGTGGTTGACAGATACATGCATTAAAAATATTTTTCTTTGAGTGCTGAAAACAGGAAGATTGCCATCATTGTTCAAAGGCATGTAACATGGTACACTTTCACTTTTATTACCAACAGGGGAAAATGAATTATTGAACAATATTGTAAATAGATTAGGGGTGTCCCGATACAGATTTTTCACTTCCGATACGATACCGATATTGCAGCCTTGAGGATTGGCCGATACCGATATTGTCCGATACCGATATCAGCACAAATTATATACTTTTATTACTTATTTTGTAATGTGGAATCTAAGAAAAGTCTTGAACGAGTGATATTCAAACAGAAAACAA
>NW_013952746.1:445762-453634 GCF_001266775.1 Austrofundulus limnaeus | reverse complement strand
TAGAGCATCACTTACAGCTCGCTGTGACAACACACCTTCATGGACCACAAGCTGAAGGCTGTGAGCAAAACATCCTAAGCTTGGTACTTGCAGCTGATCCATAGCCTTTTTCATGTTAGCAGCATTGTCTCTTAAAACAACATGGACCTTTGTTTTGTCGATCTTCCAGTCACGCAGCATCTCCTCCATGGCGTTCATGATGGCATTAGCTGTGTGTGAACCTCTGAACTCGTGTGTGTGTAACACTGCTCTCCACGATGTAAATTCAGTGTCTATCCAGTGCTCAGTCAAACTTAATAAGGACAGAGGACGGTGGTCTGAGCTCCAAATGTCCGTGGTGAAGCTAACAGCATTAGCTTTCTCCACACGGGTGGCAATGCACTTTTGAACTTCTTTATGCATCTGCGGTATAGTTTTGTCTACAATATAGTGGCGGCAAGGCATTATGTAGCGAGGCTCGAGGTGCTCAATTAGCCGTTTAAACCCGACATTACTCACCACCGACAGGGGCTGGTCGTCGAGCACAATAAACTGAGCTAGCTTCTCTGTTATGGCTAATGCCTTTTTACCGTCCCGGGGCAGTTTGTCACGCTTTGCAAATGTTTCGGACAGCGTTGGTTGTTTAAAGGAGCCAGAACTTTGTTTCTTCACCTCCGTGGCCTTGYGAAAAYCCTCATGCTGTRYTTTGTGATGCTGCTTCAAAYRCGCGATGAGGTTTGTTGTATTAAATTTCCCCTGCTCTGTCCCACCACGGAGAACTTGCGCGTTACATGTTTTGCACTCGGCAGCGATGTCTTTTTCAGATTTGACCGAAAAATACTGCCACACCGCTGACATCACTGCTCTTCCTTGCCACTTTCTTGTTAGCGTGCTGGCTGCTCTGCTGTTGTGAKCACGTGGGGTCTGCACRCTGGTTCCAAGCGCTGCTGGATAGAAACACTGGAGCGGAGTCAGTGGACTGCTGGATTGAACTGCTAATATCGGAGCGCTTATATCGGACATTTTTCATGCAGTCCGATAAAATCCGATACGCGTTTTTTGGCTGATATCGGACCGATATCCGATATTGATATCGGATCGGGACACCCCTAAAATAGATATTTATCATTAGAAAGCAAATTTGAATGAGGACCGCTCACAGTACTTTCAGTGTCCATGCGATATCTCATTCGCCATGTTTGTGCCTTAATTTAAAAGTTTATATTACAGTTTTCATCTTAAGCTTTTATTAGTACGATCACAAAAGTACTAAGCTCTCTAATCTGTCGTAACACAGGTTGAACAACAGTAGTACTTATGAACTTATTTATATCAGGCGTAAACAAACAAATAGGCCTAACCTTAAAAGATAGTAAGCCATTGGGCTGTGGATGTTGTAGACCAGTTGGCGACTCAAATTGGTCTGGTAAATTTTCAGTTTCACCTAGAATGCAAGACTCTGTGAGTCGTAAGGAAACTGAGAACTCCCTTGAACATTTTGAGACATTTTAAAAACTCCCTTGCAAATCGTGAATTAGTCGTCAACTCTGGAGTAACGGAGTGGTAGATAGTTTATAAAGCCAGAACAGCTGCCAAAATAGACAATTATTAAATTCTAGTGATTTGAATTATAGGAAGTATATTAGGGCTGTATATTGGTAAGGATTTGGTGATATGATACACATCATGCCACAGGAGTCACGATACGATAACATGATACAATATATCACGATATGTTGCGATACAGTAAGTGCGAGTACACAGTCATTTCAATGCACTGTAATCTATGATAAAACACTAAACACACATCAGAAGTTGTTTGTTTACATTCAAACATTGGCTAGTACACTTTGGACAGTCTCAATGGGCAACTGATTTTGAGTCATTAAGTAAGTTGAAACTAAGATCACTTGCAAATAAGCTGTGCTGAGATATTTTGAACTCTTATGGGAACATTTCAATAACTGATCACTGAATTCATCTGCAAACAAAGGTGAGGAACAAACAATAATTCCAGTCAAAACAATTGAAAATTTGCACATTTTGACAGCTATGACTTTAATGTCCTCTGTCAGCCTTCGGCCTGTTGCTGTTCTGCCACCTCTGTTTGCTGTTGCTGTGGTGGGTTGAAGGGGAGTGATGTTGGCGGTGATTCAAATGCTGAATTAAGACAGAGGAATAATGTTTAAATGTCACGATTTTCGAAGCGCAGACAGTTTTTGCAACAAATATTTACTAATGCTGCAATTTGTGTAATTTCTACTGTTATTACATTATACCAGGACCTGACTGACTGAGTCTATTAAGCCTCATGTCTGGCTCTTATGCAGGCTCTTGTTTCAGCTTAGCCATTTTACTGTGAACATTTTAACTTTACATCATTCTATGTTATGGTCATTTGTTTAAGGTTTTATGGCATTTACCATTTACAAGATATATCATGTGCCATCATAGTAATTGAGTATGTAAATGTGCTGAGAAGTTGTTTAATCTATTTTCTCTTTGCTGGACACTGATTTAGGTGCACATGTATTTTTCTTTGGCTAAATGTCGCTGCTGTGGCTGCAGTAACTTTGGAACTATCAAAGTTTTTTATTTTATTAAATTTTTTACTTTGACAATCATAAATTTAGTAGAAAACTGAAGTTTATGTGTCTCCATAGTCTACAAAGATATATTTTTACATACTTGCAGCACACAGCTCAAGCAAACAGCTCAAGTTACAAGAAATACATTGATGTCTAAATATATCCAGAACCAGGTGTGTATGCACTCGAAAAGATGTATGGTAGGGACAGTGCTGCTTGCATTAGTAGTGTTTTTTTTAGTCAAGTCAAGGTGAACTTTGGCTGACAAGACCTTGCAGCTGCACTTTAAACTTGATCGTGCCTGAGATGAATTATAAGCTCATGACCATATTCCTTTGAGGAAATCGCTTTCATTTTTGAGGTCAAACTAGATGGACATTTTTAAATAAATTTGACTTAAGATGGTTTTAGTAAACTTTCTCCAATTGTTCTCATTTCATTTTAAATAAGTTTTATTAATGATCATTTTCAGCAGCATTGAAATCTTTTAATTCCTTAAGTAATTGAACCATACTATATTACACCTGCAATGGGGCAACCTTTTCCCACACTTTTATTGGCCTAACTATACACTGTGGTACAAATCTAGTTACAAACTGTTTGTTTAGAAACCCCCAAAGGAGGCTATCATTTCACAAGCATCAGAGGAACCGGCAGGCACTATTATCTCTATCTGACCGCTATCTTTCAGCCCTGACTGCATTTTCTCTCCACCAGCTGAGCAGATCTAGGCCAGTAACTTCACAAATGTTGGGTGGAGGCAGCTGGAGTTTGTTTTCCAAAGCACAACATCAGACTAGAGATGTGACTCCACTCCATTGTGCATCATGTTGCTGTCACCGTCTTGATTTGCATCGACAGTTTCTCAGCCATATACAAACTCTGGCCCCGAGTGTGAGAGAGTCTTTAATTCTGAAGAGACAAGGACCGAATGAAAAACGATCCGCAGCAGTCCGGCTCGTCTGTGAGAGCTCCCGTGTTCCTTTGGGAGCTCACAAAGTCTTTATAGAAGAAGGACCTAACTGCCTCTTCTTTCAATGGCACCATTCAGGGGGAAAGAATTAAACAGTGAGAGGCCTTGTGAAAAAAAGAAGAAAAAAAACAGGCAGAAAGGGAAAGACTGGTTGGATTTGTGTCAGACCGTCTTTGTTTCACTATACTGTAACCTCACCACACACACTTGTATACACACAAATGCATACATACACACCCCTTGACCCTATTGTTGTGTCACACAGTAAAGAGGACACCACTGTCACTTCTCATTAACAATGTAAATTAAACTGATGGGCATGGCTTTCAGGATGTTAAAAAATGGTGCATGTAACTTCAGGGAATTTGTAATTTAACATGTAAATAGTTTAAGTTCCACGTCACTTAAGATGTTAAACTAGTGGACAATAATCTAAATCATGATTTGTTTTTCATCTCTTTGTGTAAATGTTGGCAACTTGTTAAAACTTATGTAATAGTTAGTTGTTCTAAGTTAAAATTTGATTGAGGCTTTTGCTATATTTTGTTCTGTGATATCGGTGCATGGCAGTAAAGCATGTCAGGGTCATTATTATTTATCACAGTGAATTGAGGAAATATCTGTATCATTTTTTCCCAAATGGTGTTGCCAGATCTCCTCCTTATCCTCAAATGGGATTTTTCCCCGCACTAATGAAATAATCTGTCCTCAGTGAAAAGCACGAAGAAATGCGCTTTAGGAATATTTTTGATTGAAGCTTAGCCCTTGTTTGACCCTTGCTTATCTGGTCACTGGAAATGGTGAGATGATCTTTTAATTCTATTGCTTGGCTAGGAGTCTGGACAGAGGCTTGTTGAATGAGAGCTTACATCTGTGTGTGTCAAAAGCATCGTGCACACCCTCAGAGATTGAGCTGGTGCAGGGTTGTGATGGATGACTTTAAGGACTTGAGAGGAAACAGTTAACCCTGACCTGTCAGCCTGGCCTTTAATAAGGTCAGTCAGAGAGGTCTCCTTTGGGAAATCAATAACCCAACACAAGATAATCATTACACAACCTTAAGTCTTTACTGTTTCTACGCCAGCTTTAATTCCCATTAGAATATTGTGTCTGAAGAAACCAGCTCTTTGCTGCCAGATATAGGGTTTCTATAAATGCATAACTTCCAAAGGAAAGCCACAACTCGTCCCCCAGATGTCTGACATATCTTCTCTACTCCCTGTTGGAACCGTTTTTTTTTTCCTGAGGTCTCATCATCATTTAACTTCATTAGTCTGTCACTGCTCTGGTTTGGTTACAGGAAACAACCAGCAGTCCTCATATACAAATGACACACTCCTGCCTCTTCTTTTCAGCAACACAACTGGATATAAATACTAAGAAAAAAGCTATTCATTGTTCATTGTAACCATTCCTTTGCATATTTAAACAGTTTCATTGTTGGTCTGCTAAAGACCCATTCGCACATTTACTTCAAATACAACATTAAACCTCAAGCTGAAATTTAAACGCATCAAATTGATGCAAAAGATATGCAAAACACACATCAGAAACCTGTCTGAGTACCACTGTGTCAGCTCATCGACAGGAGGCCGAGCTTTGTTACCTGCAGGCATTAATAGTCCTGTTTCCTGTTTCCTTCATTGCAATATGTGTTTAAGAAATTTGAAAGTAACGCAGCGTGCCGTGTAGTATATCTCCTTTCAGTTTTAGTAGATTTTTTTGTAACTTTAGTTTTTGCTGACATGGTGGATTAAATTCACATTATGGAGTTTATTAAATGCCTCAGATTGTTTTGTTTTTCTTTTCACTGTCAAGCTTTTTTACTTGGTGGTTACAGGCTTTAGATACTGGAGCACAAATCATTAATGTGATGTTTCTGTTGCCTAAAACAGTTTCTGTCTTTGCATGCTTTGCTAGCTTTCCTACAGGAGAAATGCTGGCTAATTGGATTTACAATGAACAAACTGAATATGACAGATGTATTTGGGACAGTTGAATTATTCTCACAGTCTGTTTCAGAGCTGTCATCTGCTTGACAGGTGAACACACGTTCATCCAAATGGTGCTAACCATTAGGAAATGCATGTGTTGCTGATCGTGTAGTGACAAGCATGCAGCTCCAGCTCTATTCGTTTAATACATAATGATTTTTTATGCACCTCTTGTTAGAATTTTTAATTGTAACAGTGATGTGATGTCTTAATTTCCAACAGCAGCAAGTTCACACCATGGAATATAAAAATACATATAACTTCTGATGTGTTGTACTTTTTTCATTAGTCAGATACCTTTTTTTACTCAGAACAAATCACATCCATTTAGACCTGCATCACCCATTTACAGTTTCTAGAGATCACTACAGCTGACATCATCATGTGAAGATGGATTGTCGTCAGTCTGGTAAACAAACAAAACACATTAATAGAGGTGGTATTTGGATGTAGACAAGTCTGATGGCCTGGAAGCCAGAAAAAAACAAAGCAACAAAAGTCAAAATACGTGGAGATGCTTAAGTCAGCTGACGAGCAAATATATTAGCAAAATTGAGAATATTGAACTACTTTGACCTCTATGAAGGAGTGCATGTGAGGAAATGGATGAATGATCAAAATCAGCTGCCATTGATTTCCTATTCTGACCTTGGACTGTCTCTTGTTGGGTGCAGGACAGCGACATCTTAGGTCGTTTTCACACCTGATTGTCCGGTAGACTCTGCCCGCTTGGGGACCAAAATTGCAAAATTTGTTTACATTTTCAGCTGGTGCATTGTCAAACAAACTCTGTGAACAAATTTAATTAGGAATAATTACCAAATAGTAACATTGAGGGTAAGTGTTGCATAAACAGTAAATTACTGATAAAAACTTGCCTCAAAGTCTAATGTCTGGGTAATTTACAGCTGAGACAAGCAGTACTTGGTGTTGATCTGTTGAAGAGTCTTAATAATTCCTATTAGTGAAGCTGTAACGTATTTCCTCAAGTAAGTGCACAGCTGAACATGCCTTCAACAAAATTATCAGCAATAAATTCTGTAATGACAGACTCATTTTGGATACATCTGCCCTAAAATTTGTCAGCTACCTTCTCTGCTGGTACAATTCCTTTGTTACTTTGTTTTGGTTAGTCATGATTGCTGGGATTCTCAAGTATGACTTTTGATTTCAGTCAGCCGGCTCTTTTTCGAGCAGCAAAAATTACACAAAAGTGTCATAAAATGATTCATTTTATATGAATCCATTTCAGTTTAGTTTCAGGAAAAAATCATCAACTTTTTTTTCTTTTGTTTCATTGTAAAAAAACAGTTCTTATGAAAAAGTACAACCCGAGTTAAAAATAGTTTATTCAGATAGTAAGCTATCAAAAAAGTGTGGATTATGGGAGTAGAATACAGAAGAAAAGCAAATGTCCATTGTTGTAGAAAATGAATTCAAACTTATCAGGCTTAACCTATTCCCTTAAATGAAGTTTAACATTTAACATGCAGTCCTATCTCCTCTTAATGGTCCCTGCATGGGTTAATCTGTGTGAAGCTGCAGTAGCCCACTGTTTTTGCCTGAGTTGTCTCTGGAGAGAGCTCAAACAGCTGTGACAGTCACCCCCTAGGACTCATCACTACCCCCATACACTCACAACCACAGAAATACGCTAATCTCACTGCCCTCCCAGTGGGATTGACACTGAAGTGATAAGGTTGTAATTTATCACCTGTATTGTCTGCCTTCCCAGAGGTTTTCATGGTATGAGCTACCATATCTCAATGAAATCAGTGAAATCAGCTGCAGTGAAATGCATGCCAAGCTTGCAAGGAATTTACCCTTAGGCTTAAGTTTGGGAAAACAGACAGAAACTGGTCGACTGATCTTCTGTCTGATCTGCACGCTCCCAAGCTGAAACGCATCTGGCAGACTGACAGACAAAATAAGGATTTGGTCTCCTTCATCTGCAACAAGTAGTTGACAAAACCTAGATGTAATCATTAGTCTGAGCCAACAGTCACCTGACGCCAAGAAAAATATCTTGATGACCTGAGAGACTGCCTCAGGGGTGAGAAAATGCATTTTTAATGATAATTCTCTTTCCTTAGTGATTTACATTAAACATGTAGACATGATCTTTTAAGAAGTTTTGCTTATTGTAATAGTATGCACAAGACTGAGCAACATTCAGGCAACAGGTACAGTGGTTTGCAAAAGTATTCATACCCCTTGAACTTTTCCATATTTTGTCACATTACAACCACAAACATAAATATTGGAATTTAATGTGAAAGACCAACACAAAGTGGTATACAATTGTGAAGTGGAAGCAAAATTTTACATGAATCAAAAC
>NW_013952746.1:423927-443592 GCF_001266775.1 Austrofundulus limnaeus | reverse complement strand
GTTTTGATTCATGTAAAATTTTGCTTCCACTTCACAATTGTATACCACTTTGTGTTGGTCTTTCACATTAAATTCCAATATTTATGTTTGTGGTTGTAATGTGACAAAATATGGAAAAGTTCAAGGGGTATGWATACTTTTGCAAACCACTGTATTTTACAGTAGTGTATAAAAATAGTATGGCTTAATTATGTTTGATTAATTTCTAAATCTTCAGTTTTACTCTTGTTTAATTATCTTTCACTGAGGTTGGAAACATTGCAGTCATATTAGATGCACTTTCATTTGTCTTTAACACAGTGACTGATTGTTTTTACATCAATTGGCAGTAACCCTTTAAAAATGCATTTCCCAGACTATATTATGTTATGAAAACAAAAACTATAGCAGATGCTGTAAGTTTGCTGATGAGTGTGCTTTTACTGCCCTAAGCTTTTTTCATTTCTTTATATAGTTTAAAGCCTTTACAGACGTGTTTTGATGCTCACATGGTGTGTGGATGTTAGTGGTTTGCTGCTGGAGAGCGAGGGAAAATGGACGGACTGATTAAACCACTGAGGAAAAAGGAGCACATCTGAGCTCAGACATTAAAAATAAAATTAAAAGATCTGGTACTGTATGGGTTGTTTTGTAAATCTAAAGTTTGCAAAGCTTTGTTAGTCCAGTGCGTGAGCTTTGCTGCAGTGACGGCACACATCAGGCTATGAAGTGACCATCTGACGGCTTTGCTCTGTACGCTACAGCTTTGTTTGTTATTACTTTACAGCTCTGCTCTCAGGTTGCATGTCCTCACTGCCTGCGGGCAGCCGCCTACATCATACGTCTTTTTTGCTGGTGCACCTTAATGTTCCTATGGTAACCAGCACCAGCATACCAATCAAACAGCTACAGCAGCATTTTCAATTGGGTCTGCTGGAGGCAGCTCTATTTATTGCATATTACTACATAACTGTCCCTAATGTCTAGCTGTTGAGTAATTCCTATATATATAATTTGCATCCATATTTGTATTTTTCAACTTCAGGCATTTAATATAAAGATTCTTAATTAGGTTGAATAAAGTAGTCATAAAATGTATGATTACACTTATTTTTGACTTGTTTATTGAGGATAATAAAACAATGCTTGACATGAATCAGATACATTGCTTGGAAAATAACCAAAAGAATAAGTCTGTCAACTGATCTGCTTCTGACTGATCAAATTATCTTTAGTCTGTATGGTTTTATACATAATTTTCATTTTACTTTCATGTGACTTTGCTCTGTCTTGGTTTTATTTTAATCAAGATGTTCAAAGCGAGAATTGTTACTTTGTAAAAACTATGTATCACTCACTTGTGAAACTTAGCAGCAGGATGCAGGGTGAGTCTTTTAATGCACATTTGTTGCTCAATTTCAATATGAATGTAAGCTTTGAGGATCACAGGGGAGAGACAGAACATGTGGATGTCTCCACCTCCTAGTGTTGGTGTTTAAATACTGCTGCCCACTCTCCCTCTGCTAGAGGCTTCCTTCATCTACTGATGCATGTGTAGTCATCACACATTCCAGCTTACTGTGGAATATATTAATATGCAAACCCAACACCACAACAGTCATTATACACTGAACGATCTGTTCTGCTTTTTAAAAGTCGCCTGTTATAGTAAACATATCGCCCAAGTTATAAAACTATTACATTGTCTATTTAATTTTACTACTTATTAATTTTATTTGTATCATTCAAATGTAAAATGTATTGCTCTGAGTCTCCTCCAACTTAGAAAACTTAGTGAAATCTCTGCTACTTAATTCACTATCAAAACTGTTATTTAGAGAAATAATGTAAGGTCCATTGTGTTTTTGATGGTTTTAAAATTGGGGTGACAAGAACATGTCTATATTACTAAATGTTCAGGTTTAAAACCTGTAAGTTGAAGCCACAGATGTATTGTTGTGTTTTATGAATGTGAGTACAAGCTTTAGTAGACTCATGTCAAGAGAAGGGCTGACAAAGCATAAAAAACACATCAAAGTGGCAATAATCCATCCTAACCACAACACAACGCCAGTGATGTTAAAGGCGCAGACATGCCTGCAGACACATATATACACAAGCTCGTTTTATCCTGTCAGTGGTAGCTGTACCCCTGCTGTAATGAGATGAGATTTGCGTTTCTTCTATGTAATGCCGCTGGCAGATGGATTTATTTATTTATAAAAATCATTTACGCTGAACTCATCTTAATATCCTAAAAATAAAACATACTGCTTGATCAGACATGCAGAGAGTGGGGGCTAAGCCAGCTCTGTTCTGGCTGTTTGACAGTTATTCTGTCTGGCAGTACTCGCAGCCACACAGAATGACTCCTTCTAAATATACAGCAGATGCTCAAGAAATAAGCAGAGTTGCAGTCACCCGAGTTGACTTTCGACTGCTACTCATAGAGATATATGATGCTAAGTTAGAGGCCACATAGGTCATGTGCCTTTATTGTGGTCTTCAGGAATCTTTTGAAGAATTTCTGCTTCTGTGATTTTTGTTTTATAGTGACAAACATTTATAAGACCTGTACAAGCTGTATAGGCTTATGTTCAAATGCATGTTATCTTAGTGCCGGACAGTATGAGCCAAGTTTTACATCTCAGTATTTTCAACAATTATCCCGATATTTGACTGTATTTTTCTTTTCGTCACAGCTCAGGCTGATGTTAAAATGTACAAAYGTTGCTTATTCATCAGCAAATCAGTCAGTTGAGGTTTCTCGATATCTGAAACACAAAAGTTACTGTGTATTTCTTGACTTTTTTCTTTTACTGTACCTCTGTCTATGTTGCATTTCCCTCCTCTACATGTTTATTCTTCTTTGCCCAGGTGTTGACGTTAGTCATGCATTTTGGGCACACAGGTAGGTACAGTATAGTCATGAAGGAAAACGATTGAGTAAAGATCATTATTGGGCAAATTTACTTTTCATGAAACTATCCATGCATGTCACTGAAGAGGTGTATTCGATGGCGAAAACAGGAGTTTTTTTTTGTCAGCCAATGTAAGCGGTGAATTCGCCATCCGCCACCTGATATTGAGAAGTTTGCTCCAACAATGATACTAGCTTGACCTGTGTGCTGCCTATATGCACACTAAGTGGTGCTGCATGGAAAAGTATCCCCCAGAAATAGTTTACTGGTTGGTGCCATGAAACATTCGCAAAGTCGTCAGACTATTTAAACTGGTAAGACATTTTGCTAACATGGTTGCATGACACAAATTGTGTATTTTTCTTCTCTCATCCCCTCTGCTACCCTGTTCTGTGTGCATAGTCCTCAGGCAGAACCTTTGTCTTTTGTAGGTATGCACCAAGTATTGTGTGATTGGTCAGAACTATGTGGGCGTGTTTGTGGGTGAACTACAGTGGTGTCAATCATTTTCTCTTCACCTGCTCCACTGAGCATCAGCTGGCCGAGGCTGTTAAAAGTCTTCGTTACAACTGTTTCAGCAAATTTTATATTCAAATAAAGCTTATAAAGATAATCAAAGAACTTGTGGAAGAAGATTTCTACTTTTATTCATTTATTATCATTCCTTAAAATGTATTTATTTACAATTATGGTGAAAACATTACATTTTATTTGCATCTAAATTGATGTCTGGAAATTGCCACTTGATGTTTCATGAGTCCAACTTTGGAAACGACTGGTTTAGATGTAAAATCATACAGTCAGTAAGTGTTGTAGTGTAGTTTATTTTAACTGTGGTACATGTCTGATTAATTGCATAGAAAAGCCAAATGAAAGTGTAGTCTCTTTAAATTACCTCAAATGAAGAGGTTTTGCTGGAATTTTGACAGTTGAAATTTTATTCTGTTTCTTTATGTTTCCAGCTGTTTGTAATATTTTAGTGTAGATGCGTGCAGGGTGTGTGTGTTTCTGTGTGACAGGGGTTTTTCTCACATGTGCTACATAAAGGCACCTCGGTGCAAACCTTGCTGTGGCTGGGATGTTTTCACTTGAAGTTTAATTTCATTTTCAGGGTTATGGAGTGAAACATAAGCCTTACATCTGTGCTGACACTGCTGGTTTTCAGACCAATACTTTGCTGTGATAAAATAGACACTCACCGAGTCACTGACCTCCATCCAACCCCTCCCCTCTCCCCCTCAATGGGATTGCCGTTGGTGTGGCGGGATAAGTAGAGCTTGATTGATCAGCATTGATTAAAGCTGTATTTGCCAGATGCTAATGGTTCCTTTCCTTGCAATATGTTTGCAGTTTTCCTTTCTCCCCCTCCTCTGGCTTCATATCACCTCTTTTTCATTCCTACTGTTCATTGTGCTCAGCCTTCTCCACTTGGACTTCTCCTCGCCATAAATCTGACTTTGCATTAAACAAAACAAGAAAATGGCTGAGTTAGGATGGGACAGGAAACACAAAAATAAATTGAGGTTGAAGCACATGTATGAGTTTCTTTTTACTATTATGAGCAGAGAAAATATAAATGGTACTTTACTGTTGCTTTTTATAGAGGGTTTGGTCTACAAAAGCTAAGTGACATGTTTGTTTTCCAGCCACATGTATGGCATGTGTAGACTTTACAGTGCAGATGTAGATCAGACAGATTGCCTCGGGCCTTTTTGTTCAGACTCCTCACTAACATTTGAAATGTCCACATCGATAGCCTTTCCAGCACAAATCTGATCACAGCTTCTTTGTAGAAACACACACATTTCAGAAAGTTATATCCCATAAAATATAAAATACTGGAAATATTTTTGTCTTAGTTTAGAAAGTAAGCACAGATCATTATGAAAAATTAACATTTATACTTTTAAATGATGCTAGCTTGTCAAACACTATGCCATAATGCCTAAAATCATTTGAACACCTGTACCAAAACCTACAAATGGACTTTACTCTTCCACAAGGAAGCATAGCTGTAAGCAATAAAAAGAAGTCAACTTCTGTTTTCCAAAACATCAGTTTTCTTTTTTTTCTCCCCGCTTTCAACAGATTAAAATACCGAGCTTCCTCTGCCCACACAGTCGCACCAAACCTCACCTCGTCTGCTTCACCAGCACAGCTGAAAACAGAGCAGGTAAGATTACCGCATATTATGTTTCATTATTTAAGCTTACAAATTAATATTTGTCAGTTCTGACAAACTGACTGTTATTTGCTTTGAGGCCATATCTGAACTGTCTTCAGAGGAAACTCATTGTGTAATTAAGAGGTTTTCTGTCTGGGATTTGCTCAATTACAATCATTCTTTTGGGTTTGATCATATGATATCTTTCAATGCCCAGGATGTTTGATTATAAGAAAGTGGAAATAAATGACTTGATTAAAGAGTGATATACCCGATGACCTGGATAACATCTGCTTTCCTGAGTTTGTAGATAAAGCACTTCCTCATCTGTGTGTTCCGATAATAATAAGCAGGTGAGCCGACACATGCTCTGCTTTCATAAAGAAAATCTTCACAGGCAGCCTCATTCAAAAAACATTACTTTTACTCCTCAATCAGATGTAATCATAGTTTCATGATTCCACCAGTTATTTTTTTATCGTTTTATTCTATTTGTTTGGCATGAATGTGCAAATTTGCAGTGCTTTTGTTTTGTTTGCTTCAGGGATTTTTAACCCTGCACTTGAACTATTGCCTCAAGTGTAGTCTGATTATAAATTAACCTTTTGTTTTGGGGCAATTATTGTTTGTGATCTCCTTACTCAGTTTAAAAGAGGAAGTAGTTAATCCCTTCTCTGTTATTTCTTTACAGCTTTCTATTCATTCATTTTTTTCTTTCTTATAACCATAAATCTTGTGCTTCTTCCACAAATAAACGAGTAAATCATGACTGGTGAGCTGTAGCTCACAATCCATCTGATAACTCCTCATTACATCAACGTCTGACTGTGGTTGCACTGCACACTAAATTAGTCTTTCCACTCCATCCTTTAGCCTCCTTTTCATGCACTGTCTTGGTATCATGGGACATCCTGACAAACAGCCAGTCAAAATGAAGCGACACATGCAACTTCAGCAAGAATCAGTAAAACGGTGTAGACGAAAATCAATTGAGACAGTAGGAGCAGGACAAGAGGAAAGATCTGTGAGGAAAACAAGGCGATTCTTGGGGATGTAGCTTTGTAATGCACCGTTTAGAGAGAGAGAAATGTCTCCTCCAGATAACCCAAACAGACTTAACAAGCCCAATATAGAACAGAGTCCGAGGCTTCAGCTTTGTGTTTCCTTCCAGCTGATATTTTGGTCTGTCGGTGTTGTTTTTAGTGTTTCCTGTAGAGTTTCAGTTAGGACTCAAGATTTCAGCTCCCATTTTCGGTTAGTTTTTTGGCATTTATACCACTGCTAGAGCAATACTCAGAAATAAGGATTCTTTATTTGCATTTTTCGATGTATAGTAGAAGTTAAACTGAGCTTGATCTTTTCCACGTAAACAAAAGCCTACTGTTTAGCATGTACGCCAGCAGCGCACAAGATCCAATTTGTCTGTCAAATCTTGTATCATGGAGGAAAATCAAGTTACTTCTTTAGTCATGTCAGGGAAATTTAAGCCTGTCTTTTTTAAGCTTCACAACAAAAACAAAACAAAAAAAATAAACATTAAAGACCAAAAAAATGTAGGTAATTTTAAAAGAACCGTCACTTGTCTCTTACTGCTATTTTAGTTTTTTATAGTCCTAAACTTTATTTCACTAAATGTATCAGCAGTAAACCCCCTGTGAAACACAGCGGTCAACAAGCACTACACTGTCACACAGGCCACACAAAGCACATCAAAGATGTTTTCAACTGAGAAATTCAAGCAGCTTGACACGTTATGTTTGAGAATGTTGTCTGGTAGCTTCTGTAACTGTTGCGTCTTCTTGAGATAAGGTTCACGGGGACATCTTTGCAGTCCTGATCTGTTCTCTGCACTCGAAGTCCTGATGATTTTATTCCTGGTTGGTGCTGTTCTCAAACAAGCTGGAAGTATTTCGTTGTCGTAACACGGTGTCATGCTCTTCTCTGCTTCTGTGTGCCGTCTGCCACTCATATGTACCCCCATCTGCTCTTCAAACCAGACCTTAATCTGACTTCAGTTTTCCTTATTTAAACACATGCTGGAACTTGTGCTGTCTTTTATCTGAACGTTTTTTTTTCCTAATTCTGTAAGTGCTTCCTGTACGTTCTTAAAAGTCTTTCAGTCTTCGTAAATCATTTGACTTTTGCTTGTTGACATACATCCCTGCAGCAACATATGGCAGGTCGATCCCTTCTCATCTCTGACTTAAAGGCTCTGCCTCAGTCCTGACTGATCACAGGTCTGCTGCATTGCTGTGACATACCAGTGAGGAGCGGCAGCAGTGGCACCTCCTCCACAATGATTACGCTCATTCCTTTGGAAGCTGCCCTCCTCTGCCTGCTCTGTCATTACTTCCATCTAACCAGCGTAATTACCAACCTTGGTGTGTGTTTGCGGTGCATGCGCCAAGCCCTGCATCATGCTGGGCAAGTCAGAGCCAGTGTGCCGAGAAGGGAAGGAACATAAGTGGTAGCGTCAGAGCGGGGGAGGTACATCCTTGTGATAACTAATCACTAATATGTGAGTAATTAAAAGGCACAAAATGTCTGATCTTTGTAAACTAAACTCTGTGCCAATCCTGAATACATGTGCCCAATTTGCCATCAATTTTTCTGTTTTTGTCTTTGGATTTTATTAATTTTGTCAAAATGACTCAATATGAAACATGTGATTATCTAATGTTACCTAAGGCTGCAGTTTTAGTGTCTTGTTGGTGTTAAACATAGGTGTGTTTCTTACTGATAAAACAGACTACACTCTCTCCATTGCCTCTCTCATCAGGCACATAATGAAGTCATTCTCCAGCTCTTGCAGCTGGGGCGGATAATCTGGGATTGAGTCTCGTAGGGGGATCACAGGACAGCCTTTTGAATAAGGACAGACTCTGTCAGAAAGCATGATCAGAGCCGGAGCCTTTGGCCCGGAAATGCTAGTGCTCCTCCAGAAACAAAGACGTGACACATTTGTGTGGTTTATTGGATATAGTGGGATTCTGTTTGCTCTGAATGAGATTTGTTGGCGGTTCCCATGTGTCTCTCTCTGTGTGTATGAGAATATGAGGAATGTAGTGCAGGGGCCAAAAACAAATTCAGCAAGGACTTTTAAAAATGTTATATATCATAAAACACACACACACACAGCCCACTCTGAGCAGCCTTTGTTGCTCATGTTGTACTGTATAACAAGAGTTATATAATTCACAACCAATTCAGCTTAAAATGAGAACTCTGGAAAGTTACACTCCTGGTTTTTTTAACTTCCTCTAGATGATCAAATCTTAGTTTCACAAAACAGGCAGACAAAACAATTGAATTGTGTTATAAACTACACGGGAAAGAAAGGACATCTTAAACCCTGGAAACTAACTGGAGCACATTGAAAAGGCGCTGTATTTTCAGATTATGTGGGTGTTCTCGGAGAGCAACTCAGTCTTAGATATTTCAGTGGCTTCATCAGTTTGAAGAGAGACTTATGGAGATAAGTGCTTTAACCTGAAAGTGGAGTGCAGCCGAGGTGAATGAATTAAGCAACTTTTACATTTTAGACATCTTTCTGAAACTCATTCAAAAATAATCAACCTTCTCAAACTATTAGAACTACACTTTTCTATATTTCATCTATGGGTTTGGCATGAAGTCTTTGTACAGTTGGCTGTCGTTGCTTTTGCTTTTCTGTTTTCAAAATGTCAGTAAATACTTATAAACAATATGTAAGATTCAAGCATAAGATCGTTTGCCTTTTTCATGTAGTTTCAGTCCAAATACACTTGATCTGAGCTGCTTTTTAAACCGAGGAGGAGCTGAGCCAAATGTCATGTAAAAGCAGGAGGAACAACAAATGGGTCACATTTATTTATCTTAATTCATGCTCTTAAATTTTTAATGTTTAAACCATTGGCATTGTTGTTTTAAAGTGATTTACAACACAAAAACATTTGCATACACATTGGAAACTGTAAAAAGATAAATAGGAAATACATTAAGCATCAGCAGTTCAAAAATAGTTTCTAAATAAGATAAGTTCCTACAAGGCCATTGGTTTCTTAAGATTTGATGCTGTGTGACTGTCATGTTGAAGCACACTGATGTGGTTCACTGAGCAATGCTTCGCTCTTTCCTTCCCATTTCTGGCTTCACCCAGCCTCGCCCCTCAGGCTGATGCTGGGTTTCTGCATGCTCTTGTCCTTTTCTGTCCTCCAGTATTTAATCCTTTCACTTTTTATGACGTTCTATCACACCAAGTTCTGATTATTTCTTGTTTCTGGCGCTCTTTAGAAAGAGTGTTTTGTCTGTCTTCTTTGTCCATACAAAAGAGTCAAACCAATGCTTTTAAACAGTGCATAAAATAAAGTCTTTGTGTGCAAATCCAAAGTGTTGCTGTTCATGTTTTAATATGAACTGCAATGTTTTAGAGGGTTTAACTTTGCAGCAAAGCAAAGCTTCATGTCATGTGGGTGGTATGAGTGCGTGTGTGTGCGTGCACAGACACACAGTGAGTGATAATAATATCCCTTGTCAGCCTCCTGAAGATTACCCCAAATGGAAGAAATCCGCTGTCATATCCCCTCACCTGATTTTCTCAGTGTTTCACAGTTGAGTGACTCACGTTTCTCAAACCAGAGCTGAATTTTTCTGCGGTTCTGTTTGGGAGATGTGGACCGTGGATTCAATTAAAGAAATTCTAAATCTGCATTTTATCTACTCTGAGGCTGTTTTATTTGGATAATTATTTTCTTTTTCTTTTTTCTTCTAACAGAATACAGGAAATAACCCCAGCAGGCGAGGAAGAGGAGCAGCCTTTTTTCAGACCAGTCCCACAATGCACCGTTGAAACGTTTGTTCACCTGCCAGTTAAAAGCAATGTGTTTGGGCGCTGGAAGCCACAACATCATTAGCAAAGTGTTTGCAGGGCCTCTCCACTCCCTTTCACCAAGCGCCCCTCCTGAGATGGGATGCCTGCAGACTGCCCCTCTGCCCTGAGCTCTCCTGGGCTGTCATGAACAGCTACAGAGACGGAGGGGTAACTTGCACCTCCTCAGACCTTCTAGATGGAGGTGGAGGTTTGCCCCAGCCCAAGTTGTTTCGTCACACCCCTAATGGCCTCCCAGCTCCCGGCCCAGCCGACCCAACGATCCAGTCGCGCGTCTCCGTGCCCAAAATGGGTGTCCGTGCGCGGATTGCTGAATGGCCTCCACGTCGCGCACAGTCCCGGGAGTCGCTGCTTGAAAATGGGCAAAATGGCAGCAATCACTATGACGACCTCTCCCTTTCATCTTCTGTTCTGTCATCTGACGTCAAGTTGGTGCGCGGGGGGCTCGCCAGGTTGCCCCAAAGATGGTCAAAGGATGTGGAGTTCAGCGGAGGAGGGGTTATGGGGGAGAGAGGTTCACCTGTCAACTCCAGAGTGTTCCGACCCTTGAGACAGCGCTCCAGCAGTGAAGTGACGCTGAGTGAGCAAGATGACAATGAGGTGAGTCTTTTTGTTCCTGCATCAGTGTTAATACAGAGCATGTTTAGAGTAATTATATTTAACCATGTGCTCTACATTAATATTTGATTGACAATCATGGGTAAAACACATCTTCTCCTAGGTTGTGGTCCGTGGAGGTGTCGGGATGGGGAACAAGTTCCGAGAGTACGGCAGCACCTCTTCAATCAATGACCAGGGCATTTCTAATCTGAGTTTCTTTGACATGATCAGCCAGTTCAACCAGGTGAAGCCCGACCAGCGCAGCTCAGCACCCACACAGATTGGGGAGCTGCTGCGCCCCCAAGACTCAGCGCTCAGGGCACCTCTACCCTCTGCTCCTTCACCTGGTCCTGCATCCGGAGATGACCAAGGAACAGGAAGGAGGGACGGTTCTGAGAGAGTCCGAAAGAAAAGTGGAGGGACCGAGTCATCACTGGGCACCTCTGGTTTGCTCCGGAAGATCCGGAGTTCTAGTAGAGGGGAGCTGGACGGAGGAAAAGGAGAAACTAATGAAGAGAGGGGAGGGAAAGGTTCCACAGATGCCTCCTACAAACCGTGGGTTTGTCCTAAGAGCTTTGTCCACTTCGATGCTCAGAGCATCCTGTTTGACCTCCACGAAGCAGCGGCTCAGCGCAGCTTCGACACCCAGCGGAGGAACACGGCCACAGGTGCATCAGCTGCTTCAGTGTCTCCCTCTATCCCCAGCAGATCGTCAGCTCCAAACTTAAATGAACATATTTACTCCAGCATCGAGGATCTGACCCAGAATGTTGATCCGGGCACCACAACACCCTCTCTGGTTATGGAACCTTTGGATGGGCCATCGACCAACAGCTCAAGCCCATTGCTTCTCTCCTGCCCTCACTTTGTAAATGAAACCGGTGGGCACTCAGAGCGAAACATCAGCTTCCTCAGTTCATCAGTGGAGCGGGGAGATGGAGAAGGAGGAAGAGGCTGGCTGAGGAAAAGTAACGCTAGCATGTCGGTGCTAGAGATACCAATTGAACAGCAAGTGTCAAGACTGGAAAGACTGAAACTGTACAGTATAGAGCACGTTGACCTGGGGGCCCGCTATTACAGAGACCACTTCTATGAAAAAGGTAAAACAGATGTTTATTTTAAATCAATGCCATCATTTCATCATTACAATCTTAAGATGGCTATTTCCACTTATGCAAACTAATGCAGTTTAGTTAAAGTCCAATGGCATGATTTTATATTTTACTCAGAATTAGACCCTTATATTTGAGTCACCATGAATGTTTTTGTGTTGTTTAACTTTTAACATCCAGCTGTGCATGAGCTGGGCAGAGAAAACTGGCAAGCCTCCAGAATTTTTGAAAAACACATGTAGCTGCCATTGTAGAGTTGGCAAACTCGAAGCTGATGATACAGCACCTGCCTCAGGATCACACCCAGTACCAAACACACCAGCCAGCTCAGCTTTGTTTTACACCTGGCTTTTAGTGTAACTTCAGAGAGGAGCATGTTTGGCTTGTTTGTGTGCGTGCATACATGTGGGCATTTGTTGTCAGCACCACTTCTTCAGACACTTTTGATGATACTTACCCCTTGGCAAGCATCATCTGGCTCCAGACTAATTAGTGCCAGATGTTATTAGGAGCGTGTGCGCAGGCAGGCGAGCTTGTGTCTGTGAGAGAGACACAGGCCTGCAGCGACGCAAATAAAGGTTACCGTTCCAAAAATACGTGCATCTGCTGACTCCATTCCAGCTTAGTTGTCCCCCTGAACAATGCTGTGATGTATGTTTGCTGTGATGTGCCTTGTGTCCATGTCGTCTTCAAAACGTTGACATTTCTGCCACGGGACATGGCACAGACGATAAACAGGCATGAGGTTCCTAACATTTATGACTTCACAATTGACTCTAGTAAATAAATGGAGAATAATTCACGGAAGCTAGATTTATTCTGAAGGTCTGGATAATTTTAGATAAGTCAAAATTGTTTTGTCTTCTTGTACAATGATGCTCCTACATTAACATGAAAAGGTTCAATATCTAATAACTTTGTAATCCTTTAATCCTCACCTCTTCTTTCAGGTAGATTTATAATTGCTTAAGTATTGATTACCAGACAGTTGGCCATTATTTTATCCTTTTCCTCAACTATCACTGCATATTTTTCATTAACTTTTTACACATAAATGCCATCCAGTTTAACTAAATGTTTTGCAAAGAATTTAAAAAGAACCAAAAATTTCAGAATTTAAAAAAGTAAAGTAATCCTACTGAATATAAAAGCAGACAATTTCCTGTTGTTTAAAAAAAATATTACCAGTAGTTATTTTCATTTAAGAATTTTTAACTAAGTTTTTTAAATTGTTGATGGTTGGAAACTTTGTCAATCAAATAATAAATACAGCATTTAAAAGTTGGAAATTGTAGCTTCTCGTTGATAAGGAATCGTGTCAGAACATTTTTGGTCTTTTTAACAAGAACACTCTTAACTAATCTAATTTTGTGATGTACCAAACTATAGACATAACACAGGCTCATGTTCAGACATAAACACGTGGATCTTTCTGCACAGTACAAACTGTAGCCTTGATGACCTCTGTCCTTCACCAGAGCACTCAAACTACTTTGGGACGGATAATAAGCTGGGACCTGTCGCTGTGAGCATCCGCAGAGAGAAACTGGAAGATACCAAAGACCTGAAAGACCAGTACCAGTATCGCATCATCGCCAGAACAAGTGAGGTAAGCACTTGTCTGTGGGTGTTTGTCCTGAAGCTCTGAGTGACAGGGTGAAGGATGAGTCAGCCACAGGAAGCACGTTCGAGTTAATTCCTCACCTACTTTCAGTTTATCCTCCCTCACCTGTGACAACTTGTGTCCTCTTTGCCCTGATTATTACCTCCGCTGCTTCCCACCTCACCCTCTGCTCACCCCCTCTCTCCATCCTGCCAGTGGGAAAATTCCAGCTGTTCAAGTCCCAGCGCATTGAAGACAAACCAAACACTGGCGGCTCTGTCTGAAAAAACTGGCCCCTCACCCAGCCACTTGTCTGCTTAGCGGGATCAAATCTTTGTGGTGCTTATAATGACACGCAGATAGTTTGGTAGAAATAACTTGTGGGTTCTTTGCAGTTTTCCTTAGATGTTGCTGAAGACTTTTTTGTGCAAATTTTGTCACAAAAATGGTGTTTTCAGGGCATCAGATTTATTTTTCAAAGCTTTTTAATTTAACAAAAAACCATAAAAAGTTAATGATTAAATGCTTTTATTGTTTTAGTAAGACAATTTTGTTTGCCTGCATTCATCATAGTTGCTAATTTTAACTTGTCTTTAAAACCCCAAGATAGTCACTTAATTAAGGCATTCAACTATGTAGATTTTCTTTAAGAAGGGAAATGTATGTATAACCGATTTAATCTAATTATTTCTAAGCTGTAATTGTTAGTAATGTTGTTTTCCTTTCCAATTTATAGGATAACACAGTTCTAAGTTGTTCTTTTTTTAAAGAATTGTTGACTTAATTTTAAAACGTATTGTCCAAACGTCAAGAGCACACAAAGCTAAAACAAAGAGGGCTCCTATTCATGGATTCATGCAGTCTTGGATTGAGTTTATCCCTCTGTGTGGTTGATGTGGTGTTGTTTTTAGCTGGATTACACGGCTGCCTGGCCTCATCACTTTAACTCTGTTACAACAATGAAGCCTGTCTGTTCAAGAACACAGAGCTAAGCTAACAGAGGCAACCAGCGCACCCAGGCCTGCTGTTCCCACACATGAAGGCAAAAAAAATGGAGATTGATCACTGAATTTATTC
The DNA here is from genome assembly GCF_001266775.1 of Austrofundulus limnaeus. NCBI lineage: Eukaryota > Metazoa > Chordata > Actinopteri > Cyprinodontiformes > Rivulidae > Austrofundulus > Austrofundulus limnaeus. Next base: position 429,269 of record NW_013952746.1, on the reverse strand, counting down.
TCTCTCACTCAGGCCGCAGCACATCTCAAATATCCCTCCTCTGTAAGTCTGTCATTTAACTCCGCAGCACTGCTGACACAGCAAGGTGGAGAGACTTCCTCATTCTCTCGTCCTTCTTTCACTCTCCGTCGCACTTTTCAACACTTGCCGTCCCCCTCTTCTGATATTCCAGCTCAGCGCGTCGCTTTCCCCACCGTCGCACAGCAGCTGACGAGCTGAAACAAAAGCTTCATAACTTCAACTGCTTGTCAATCAGTTTTGTATTTCTCTGCAGCACATCTGAGTGTCTGAGGTTCAGCTGTCTCTCCGACCCCCACCAGCACTGGAGCCCGTCATGCATTTTTAATAAACCCACATGTGAGAGAGCGTGGCGAGGAGGCAGTCCACTTTTCCCAACTGTACCGATCCGATGCGATTATAGTCTCACTGTCTTCAAGTGGGTCAATTTGCCCTCAGCAGGAGTCGGTGCACTGTGACTTCTCAACACTGAGCAGAATATTAATTCACATTATGCTAGTGTAGAGTCTCAGTCATCCAGAACGTGGCAAATCCAAAAGAAAAACAAACAGATACAACAACTGGACTTAGATTTTTGTAGTTGAAGGTATTTCATTTCCCATTCAGGGAGTTTTCTCCATTAAAATTTTGAATTAAAGATATTATTTTACAATAATCAATTCACATCCCTCCACTCAGAGCACTTTCACTGTGTGTCTGTGAGTCTTTGACAGAAGGAAAAAGCGTCAGAGCAGCAGGCCATTATTTTAAGTACTACAACAATCTTTCTTTTGTTCAACCTGCTTTAGACTTCAGTTACTCGTATTTATTTCCACAGGCACGGTGCTATATCTGAGTGTGTGTGTGTGTATATAAATTAAACTGCCGTTGATTTTAACCCCTCTCTTTCTCCTGCCTGTAGCTTGTAACCCTGCGAGGCTGCGTTTTGGAAGATGCGGTGGCGTCCACGGAGAAACACGGCACGGTTCGAGGTCTTCTTCACAAAGAGGTCCTGGAGCAGGTTGTGCCCGAGTTAAACGTCTCCTGTTTGAGACAGGCGCTCAAAACCGCCAAAGTCAAAGATCAGCTCCTGAAACTGGATGAACAAGGGGTGAGTTTAATGCGTCTGTATTTGCAATAAATTTTGTGGTTTACCCAATAAAACTGGATGCTGGATTGCTGATTCGTTACAAGCTCCCCTCAGCCTCAGTACAGTCAGCATAAATAACAACTGATAAGGTGAAACATCGGCAGTATGTTGAGATAGCGTCTGTGTGTGTCTGAAACTTATAAAACTGATAAACTGTTGGTTCAAAGTACAACGTCTGTGTAGTGAAAATTTTGCGAAGCTGGGCTTCGGCAACATTATCTCACCTTTTTATTTAACGGTGAGCGAAGTGCAGCATAAAAGTTTTTTTGCCAGCAGGGGGTGTGTTGTTTGTGTAGGTGGTTTATACATCAGTGAAACTGCTCTGTGTATGAGTAAGCAAGTCCATACATCACACACGCACACACGCACACACACGCACACACACACACACACGCACACACATGACAGCTCAATTAAATGCTCATCTGCTGACACAAGCTTTGTGTAGAAGCAGGAGGTTTTAAACTGTACAGTTTTAACTGTTTGTTCTTTGTGTGTGTGCAGCTGAGTCAGAAGCACAAAGTGGGTGTTCTTCTATGCCGAGCGGGTCAGCGCACAGAGGAGGAGATGTACAACAACGAGAAGGCATCACCTGCCTTCTCTGCCTTCCTGGAGCTGCTGGGGGAGCAGGTGCTCCTCAAAGGATTTGACAAATACGCTGCGCAGCTCGACACAAAGAGTGAGCACCTCTCTGTAATATAATACAGTTTGCTGTAACTTTGGTTCAGTTTCCTGTATGCAAAGAAACACAGGGGTCTGAGTGACAAAATTAACTTTAAAATTCTGTTTTACATTAAGGTGATTTTTGCCACGCTCCCTATAAAGGTCCTTAAGATTAATTACCTGTGGCAGCCACCTTACATGAGTTTGGTAATCAGTTTTAGATATACAGCCAATGATTATTTTCACAGAGTTTTGTTAGAGTCCAGATATTTTGCTAATATATATATATATATATATATAAAGGCATGCACAGACTTACTGGTAGGTAATTACAGTATCACCCCACCTTCATGGCGAAGGGCAAAAGGGAAGTTATGGGTTATTCTAGAGCTGAAAAGCACAATAATTAAACAATGTGCCAAAACCCCTAGAGAAGCTCAGTGACTGAGTCACAGTCTGTGGAAACACATCTGAACCAGAAAGTCCAGTTCAGCAACACTGTGTTATCTATAATTAACTTACGATTATAAAAAATGTATTTTCTTCCTCCTCTGAAGCTGACTCAACGGGCATCCACTCCCTTTACACGACCTACCAGGGCTACGAGGTCATGTTCCATGTGTCCACCATGCTGCCGTACATGCCCAACAACCCACAGCAGGTAAAAACACACAACCCCTAATTCAACCTGAGGCTCTGTCCTTTGTAGCTGGGCAAACATTGCTGTGCATATATGAAAGGGAAAAAAAAAACGCACAGCCACCTTTTGTTGTCACCCAAGGCTTTTCAAAGCATGCCTGTGGTTGTTAATTAGAACTTCTGCCTTTTCTTCTGAGTCATAAAACAGCAACGATCCAAGAAGTTGAAACTTGTTGCTGGTGTCGCCTTCATTTACTTTCTTCTGCCTTTTTTTATTTTATTTTGTCTTTTGGGTTTTTATAGCCTTTGTTGTTTGTGGTTTTTCTGTCCGCCCTGGCTTTTCTCCTTTTCCTCTCTGCCTCTCCGCCTTTAACTGGATCACAGTTGGGTGGGGTTCAACAGTGGGTAGTTATTAGTGTATTTTCTCCCTTTATTGGGGCTTTTTTATTATTAAAACATAGCTGCAGTGTCTCTCATTTTCACATCTTTACAACATGGGTTGTGTGTAGAACTACATGTAAAATAACGTTAATGTTTGCGTGAGAGGCTCACACGTGTGCACATGTGCTCTGAAAATCCCTGTAGGTGCTCAGGATTCATTTGTATATTTTATGTCACTAGAGATACTACAGAAGAGAGTAGACTACACAGAAGTCATGTTCAGTTAAAACTATTTTATTTTAAAGATGAATAAGCTTTTTTGTGTAGCAGCTCACTAAATCAAAGATTTGACTTTTTAACGGTTTGAAAAGTTGAATGTCTGTGGAAAACATTAAACCCAGAAGATGTATTTTCATAAACGGCACAATAACTCCATCCAGAGGTTTAGACGCTGCAGTAGAAATGTCATTCACTTACTGAGATAAACCTCTAGGTGGCAGCATCTGACATTAAAAATAACCCACAGTAGAAGAATAAAGCCAGCAGTATAAAAGCTGCTTTGAAGCTTTTACATTCAGAAAAGAAAAAAAAAAGCTGAATGCAGGCCTGTGTTGCACAACAATCTTACAAAAAGTAATTGTTAAATGTTTGATATCAACATGTTGCATTACATGAGAATAAATATTGAATCAGAAAATGGTCACATCACATTTAAAAATCAGATTAAACTTCTTTCTTGTTGCTGCACATTACATAAAGCTTGATGCTATTTTTTTTAAACCGCAGCCTACAACTGCAAGTGAATGATGCTCCTGTGGGCCAACAGTGGGCTGCATTACGTAATTGGTACTTTCACACTTCTGAGTGCAGATGAAGAGAGGATTGGCATGCACTGCAGCACAGGAACAGCCTGGACTGTGTGCCATGTTTCCAACATGAACACAGACAGACGCAAATAATCCACACAGAAGGCAAAAGCAAATTACATAAAGAGTTGTTGGTTTGTGTCTGGCAGAGAATGTCAGACTTTCTGTGGGGTACAGAACCCATTATTTTATTAAATTGTCATTTTAACTTTCTTTTTTTGCCTTAGCTCCTGCGAAAGAGGCACATAGGGAACGACATTGTCACCATAATCTTTCAAGAGCCAGGAGCCCTGCCTTTCACCCCTCAAAACATTCGCTCCCATTTCCAGCATGTCTTTATTGTTGTTCGTGTTCACAAACCCTGCCCTGACAACACTTGCTACAGGTAAATATTTACAGCAGAACAAGCAAATGTTCTTCTTACTCATTTCATGATTACTTCACATGATTTCCATCAACCTCCTCCCTCAGTGTTGCTGTGACCCGGATGAAAGACGTGCCTCATTTTGGACCCCCCATCCCCAACGGAGCCACCTTCCGTGACCCAGAGACTTTTCGCAACTTTCTCTTAGCAAAAGTTATCAACGCTGAAAACGCAGCGCACAAGTCGGAGAAATTCCACACCATGGCGACGCGAACGCGGCAGGAGTATCTGCGAGACCTGGCCGAGAACTACGTCACCAGCGCGCCGCTCGAATCAGCCGGGAAAATCATCCGCTTTAAGAAACGTGAGCGCTCGAAAGCAAGAGAGGGTGCCGAGCTGGGGGCTGCAGGGGCCATCGCCTGGAGGGTCCTGGCTCAGGACTTCAGTGGAGGAGGTGCAGAGCTCCCCTGTGCTTTGGGTATCTCAGAGGAATACGTGCTCCTCATAGACTGCGCCACCAAAGATGTGGTGTTTAACTGTTTCTGTGGGGACGTTATTGGCTGGACACCGGAGCGACTGGCGTTAAAGATCTTCTATGGAAGAGGGGACCATATTGCTGTGAGAGTACCAGATGGCTGTGCGCAGGATATCAGGGAGATGGTGCAAAGATTAAAGGTGAGAGTTCAGAGTTTGACCTGTTTTCATCATCAGACCGTTTCAAAGCTAGCTGTTCTTCATTGTGTCTGTTTTTTTTTCTGGGACTATGGTTTTTATGGTTTCATTTTTAAAACTGGTTGTTCTGCTTGATTAGTCATGTCATCTGCCTTATCTGGTTTCAAGATCAGGGGATTTCTAATATTAAGTTTTGAGTGTTTACTATCCTACTATGACTTATTTTTCTTCTTTTGTCTGTTTCCTCTTCAGAGGTCACAGTGAGTCATTAGGGGTGGGAATCTTTTACTCTTTCACGATTCGATTCAAAATCGATTTTATTTTTTCATTCAAAACTCAATGGGAGCCCATTTGTTGTGTTCCTGAAGTGCTTCATCTTCATTTTGCAAATTTTGCACACAGTGAAGCTCAAGTCAAACTCAGATTCATTCAGTAAAAACCAAAATGAGCCCAAATCTTTGCATTCAATGAAGAAGGGGTCAGTTGAATCTCTGTTTCCTCCAGTTTTGTAGTTTCCTCTTTGTTTTGGTGCTTCCTGCACATGCATACATTCCAGAACCAGCTCCATGTGACGTCAGGATGACCCCTTCCTTTATATACAGTATATATA
>NW_013952746.1:409005-422912 GCF_001266775.1 Austrofundulus limnaeus | reverse complement strand
ATGTATATATATAATCGATTTTGGGACATTTTAAATCGATTCTGAATCTTTGTAAATGAGAATCACGATTCCGATTTAAAACGAATTTTTGGTGCACCCCTATGAGTCATCCTCCTATCTCACTCTGTCCTCACTCCATCTACCTCCATGTTCTATATATCTCCTCTTTGTCTTTGTCCTGGCAGCTGCGTCTCTAACGTCCTTCTACCAATACACCCACTGTCCCTCCTCTGGACATGTCCGAACCATCTCAGTCTGGACCATCTCAGTGTCAGCTTGTGCTGGACCTCTGATGATCTTATTCCTAATCTTATCCATCCTTGACACTCCCAAAGAACGAACCTCAACATCTTCAGCTTTCCAAAACCATACAACATAGCTGGTCTTATTTTCTTGTAAATCTTTCCTTTAACCTTTGCTGCCACACATTTGTCACAAATTACTCCTGAAACATTTCTCCATACTCTCTGGACTCTCACGTTCCTCGGTTCTCTGGACAGTCAACCCTCAGTACTTGAAATCCTACCTTGTAGCTTCACTCTTTCATCTGCCACTTCCTCATTCACACACTTGTACTCCATCTCTGTTTGCTACAGCTGACTTTCACTCCTATTCTTTCACAGGCACACCTCTACCTGTTCCCTGTTCTTGCCATAGATCACAATGTCATCTGCAACCAATGCTATACTGAATGTAATACTGATGTCTTTCCATTAATTTTTCATCAGGTGTTTCTTGTGTGAGTTTTTTGACTCTGTTCTTAGACTTTATATGAAGCAGGGCAGTGTCACCAATAAGTTGTGCAGTAGGGTTTCTGTTTAGGGTGCGGATCAACTTGTTTTTTATATTTCTTGATTTGACACTCATTCCAGTGGGTTTTGGAGGTGCATGTTTCATCATCGGTGTGAAGCAGTAAATTAATCATCTTGTGTTTCCCCTGTTCAGTCGCTGACAGTTGGATGTTCGACGGTGGAAATGACTCTAAGAAGAAACGGACTGGGACAGCTGGGCTTCCACGTTCGCCTAGATGGCACTGTAGCTGAGGTAATATCAAATGAGCAAGCCCTTTCTGTATTACTTTGTTTATAAATGTCCAAATCAATATATAATTGTATTTAACGTTTTTCAGGTGGAGGAGTATGGCTTCGCCTGGCAGTCGGGACTGAGGCAAGGCAGTCGATTGGTTGAGATCTGCAAGGTGGCTGCTGTGACACTGACTCACGAGCAGATGATTGACCTGCTGAGGACGTCAGTCACAGTGAAAGTGGTCATCATTCCTCCGTTTGAAGAGGGCGGACCGCGCAGGTGAGTACACAGCATTTTATTTCCTGAAGGAGCTGAAGTAATGCAGGGTTTTCCCTACATGCAATTGATCGTGGCGCACTGCCACGGCTAAATCTGCCACACTTTTGGAATGAAGTTTTTTTTTAATCCACGTAAAACAGGGCTTGACACATCATTGTTTAGGTTGTCCGAGCCGAGACAACATATTTTCGTTTCGGACAACCAGATCCCGCCTCCCGGTTGTCTGGTGGAAAACCAAGAAAAAAAGTCCTCGATTAAAGTTTTCCTCCGCGGGTGTTCGTCATTGTATAAATGAACAAGAGAAAAAAATTGTTAAAGCCGTCTAGGGATTAAACTGACGGTTCTTTCATCCAATAAAGAGAACCAGAGTCAAAGTTTTACCCAATCAGAACAGAGCAGGGCGGGTCGTCCCGTCTGTCTGACAGCACTGCCTTTTTTCTTTCTCTGTGGGTGGGGGCCAGCTTCACTCAGCTCAGGTGAACACCTCCCAGGAAGACCCTCGGCGTTTCCTGGACTATTTTCTACCGAGGATTACGTCATATTTTATATATATATTTAAATTTCTAAAAGCACCTCGCAGCATTTCCACCAGAACATTGTGTGTTCACGAGCACAACAAAACCGCAACAGATCACCTGACTGGTTTTAAAGCGAGGGCTGAGAGGCAGTTTGACCGCAGCTGCTGCAACTCCACGCGCATCGCGGCTCCAACCTGCCCTGGACTTCAGAGTCCACATGTGAACCCCTTCAGACAGTTACCTGTATAATGCACATCAAAAAACAGTAATTTTGCGCAAAAAAATCTGTATTAATCACATGCGGGTGGAGTGGAGGTGCAAGTGGACTGCAGCTGCACGGGGCGGGGCATCTTTTATAGACGTGTCTATGTTTGACTTATTTTTTTCTAAAATCAGAGTTCTCTGAGTCAGCTTCAGGTGTTTGTAGTTAATCATAATATCTTCTAAATTTAACCAGGTGTTTCAATGCCTTTAAATTGGCTACACAATAATTTTAGTGGAGAAACTTGTCAGTTTGGTTAAAAAAAACAGTAAAAATATTTTTTTTTTCTGTGCAGAGAACTTCCTCTGCAATATTTTTTTCAAATAAATATAGTGCAGCTCCTCAGTTGAAAACACTAAAATGATAGAAGAGCTGTTTAAAACGTCTTTCCTCATAAAGTCTTCAGTCCTAAGAACAGTAAACTGTAACTTTTAATAAGGTCATGTACACAGTATATTCCTATTTAAAAGAAAATGTTTGACCTGTAAGCAGAAAGCTTATGGATGTTGGATGATAGGGATGGGCGATATGTTATGGTGTGCGATATATCGTCAAAGACATTCACCAGGGTAAAAATTTGTCAGCTCGCGATAAAAACGATGAATTCCCACTGCGTGCTGCCAGGCTTTACATGCCTCCCAGCTTCGTTTGTTTATTCAGAGCGGACGTCGACGCGCAGAGCATGTGCTAAAATAGTAAAGCTAAAAAGCTATCGCAATGACTCTCAACGTGCAAAAACGCAGTCATAGTCATCTAAAAACTCTTTAGAGTTCAACAGTATGCTAGAAAAACAACAGGACAGGGCGGCTAAAATTTGCTGGACCCACAAAAAAACACAGCTCCTCCTTCTCCTCTGTGCAAGCTGAGTGGCTCACACAGCCCCTCCCTCCCCTGAACATTAACCCTTTAGGGAACAGATATTGTAGCTTTACCTCCCAGACCAGCAAAACTCATTATTTTCAGTTATTAGTAAAAAGTCTTTTCTTATATTTTTATTTTTTTTATTATATTACTGATATTTTACAAGGGTTAGAGTTCTTCTGAGGTTTTATAAAAATAATGATACGTACAAAGAGGATGTGATTTTAAGATTTATCATATCAACCATAGTCTATTATTATTGATAATTTTTGCTGTCAACAAATAAATAAATAAATGTCAATTTTATTCTCATATTTCAGTCTTGTTTGATGGATGTCAGTTTTGCAACACATGTACTACTTGAACTTTTATAACTACCATTAATTTACAGTGCTTACTAAGACTGTTTTTATTATTTAAGCTTGCACTATTTTCTTTTGTTTATCGATTTATTGGTTTTTATTGTGTTTATTGTTCTATTGTGATTTTATTATTGACTTTTGTAAAGTGATCTTGGGAGTTTTGAAAGGCACCTATAAATAAAATGCATTATTACTATTATTATTATTATTATGTAGTTTAGTGGCTTCTAGTATTTAGGGCTCTTAAAAGAGAATGTAGTGATGGATTTATAATACAAAAGATTGAGCTGATTTTATATATACTGTATATATAATCGTCACTTATCGTTATCGTGATAAAACCTAGAAAATATTGTGAAAAATTTTATAGTTCATATCGCCCATCCCTGGATGATGATTTTTTTGTCTCTATTTCAAAGAAGACGAGGAGGAGAACGAGGAAACCCTGCAATGAGTGACTGGTTCATTASGAGCTGTAAATTCAGATGTTAAGGCAGAGGAGAGGACTGTAGTGGAAAGACTAGTGAGCTACAGTGAGTAGAGGATGATTTTCACCTTAGCACACACAAGCCTTGGTCAGGTAGTGGCCAGACTCCAGCGTTCTGAGAGGATTTTGTGTGGGAGTGTGTGGAAAGAGGAAGCAAGCTAACAGAGAGAAATGGGCAGAAAGAGGCATCAGACAAAAAAGCACTTGTTTACCGTGAAGTAGCCAAATCTGCTATTCGTTCTCTCTCTCTCCTTCTCTCTTCTATCTATCTAGTGCTCTAGTCTAGGTATCATCATTTTATTCAGGAGATGAAATGGAAAAATTTGTATCAACTGTAGAATGGGAACTGATGTTAGTAAAAATGTTTTTTAAAAGTAAAAAGTTTGAAACAATAATCTTCTTTCTGGTATTGGAGGTGTTTTTTTTTTAAAGTTAAGGGAAAATTGTAATCTAAGGGGGTCCTTTATTTTTGAAGTCAGATCAAATGTCAGTCACCGATGTGTTTCTGTTTTGAGTGTTAAACTGTGGAATAATTGAAGTTTATGCTGATAATAGTTGTGTTGATGATGCTGGTGGTTTAATATGGAAATGTGACACTTATAATGATAATGTTGGTTAAGGATGGTAATGATTTGTATTCATGTGCATGTGAATGGGTGAATATAGTGAGGCCATTCATTGTTGTATGGAGTGCTGCCGTTCTACTTGGTCTTTTTTCTTCTTGTTTATGTGAGGGGTTTTTATGCATTTTGGGGACTCCATAAAGGGGAGGCACAATAAGTCATTCACTTCTACCTTTTTCCTTTTAGTCGTGTACAGTTTAATTTCTTTGTTAGAACTGTTCTTTTGATGTGATCAAATAAAATTATTCAAATTAGAAACATAAAAATTAAAGCAATCTATGTCTTAATCTTGCTTTGTTCTCACCAACAATCTCAGCTGCTGCTCTTTTCTATCTACATGAGGTGTTTGGTGAGACAGATTAAAGCAGCTTTATGTGGTATCGCAGAACGGTTATTCATGTGGGGGAAAAAAATAGGCACGTTGTGTTTTTCTGAGCATCAGAGCTCCTAAAGACCATAATTGTGGTGAGCTGTGTGATCACACCGTGCTTAGATTCCTTTAATGTTGAAGGCAGTTTAATTACTGTAAGTAAAACCCCTTCCTCTTTCTCTCTCTCTCTCACACACACACACACACCGCTGTGGCCTTGAAGCAGCTGATAATTAAGAGTCTTGCATTTCGCTCTTCCTCTCTGACTCGTTAGCTGTTGTGCACCAGACGAGCAGATTGCATGAGATTAAAGCTTGAAATCTGCATGGGGCGGGGGAGAAGAGAGAAATAAATAAATAAAACGTAGTGGAAGTGATTAATTAAAAATGCACGCCCCGTGCAAATAGTAAGGAGGGGGGGAGGGGCCGTGTGGTTGAGGAGAGAGAAAGAGAGAAAGGCTGGGAGGAGCTCTGGATGAGGGAGGACGTGTTTCAACAGCACCCGGAGTAAGAGGAGTGGGCGGAGGAGAAAAAAAGATGAGATGAAAGTTGGACGGATCTGCCTTTGCTGCTTTGTCTGGCTGTGAAAACACAAGATGGATGGATACAGGCGGAATGAGATGTGGCTCTGAGTGTGTGCGTGTGTGTGTAGCTTCAGTTGTCGTCTCGGTTAATGTGATGGGAGAATTACTGCGTGCTGTCAGACGTAGGCTCAGCTCTCTCTGAGGTTTGTATTCTCTACATGCACGTATGTACTGCTGTTGGTATTGATTGTCTCAGAAGTGTTCCTGCATTGATTAAAGTACCTTTATCACACGTTACATCCGGGTACAGCAACCATTGTCTTCCCTTTTTCCCCTGAAAATCTGCGGTTTTCCCCAAATTGTTTATTGGTACTCGTCTGTTTTTTTGTCCATCTGTGTTCTGTTTACATTCCTGCAGAGCAGCAGCCAACAGTTGTCTCTTTGTTGAGTCGAAGGCTTTTTATTTTACTGAGCTGAGCTGTTTTTCTTTGTCTACAAAATGTGAAACGCCCTGGATAATTTCTCAAAGCAAGCTATAATATGTTCACACGTTTTCACTCAGATATTCAGTCTGTTTAATGATTTAACCATCGAGCAACAGTGAGAAACAATTAGAGTCAATGAATAATAATTCAAATTCATTCACTGTAGACAAATAAACTCTTTATCCTGGATTCTCCTAATGTAGAAGAGTAAAATCTCTATCTACAGGTAATTGCTGACCCATTACGCTGCTCTCATCTGTCACTTTGTCGTGCCACTTTTTTAAAAATCTTTGTTCTGCCTCTGTAGAAATTTCAGTTTTACTTTAACACTTCATCACCTGGCTCATTTCCCTTTGTCTCATTTGAAATTCCACCTCATCTGCATATTTAATGCCAGCCCTCATGTTATAGAGTTGTGGATGAAACATGGATGTCAGAGGCTACTATAAAAAGATTTTAGGTGTGTTGGTTTTGAGTCTTGTGTTGATAAGATCCCCGCCCCTCCAGCTGGAAGCTTTGCAATCAGTTCTATAATTGATGAGAATAAATGTCAGCTTCATTTAAAGGCTTTCTCCATCATCTGACGTCGTAGTTCTTCTGTTTGAGAGTTTAAAGGAATGATTGTTGTTCAAGAAGTCAAGACGTGTCTTCATTTGAAGCAGTTATTTTGTGTAAAGAGCTGTTTGAGATGTAAAAATCTCTAACTCTTGCTTTCACACATGGCTCAGAGGTTGGACCTCGGTCTCACAGCGAGTAAGATGGAGTCTTGATGTGCCAATAATCAGTTTCCTGTTCTCCGTTTTTTATCCATTGGTCTCAAGAGAATTCAGTGAGATCTGTAACATGTCTGCTGTACATTTGAGCACCAAGAAAATGTGTTTCAAAACTAACAAAGTATTCCAACCATTCGTAAAGAATTTATCAAGCCGTTTTCATGAACTGGACTGAGTACACACTGTAGAAAGGCCACAGATTGTCAGGATTGAAGTTTAAAATGTTTTCTGTACTTCTCGTCCTCTCGTTAGGGGGTGCACAGAGGAGTATGAAATGAAGACCATGGAGCAGAAGCCCGAGCCCCTGGCAGCAGGATATCGGCCCTCCCCTCGTCAAACCTGGAGATGGGAAAGCTCGCCCATTCCTCCAGGCCTCCACAGCGCTCCCATCCAGCCACACTGGCCCCCCGTGGTCGCCCCACCTCCTCCAATATTCCGCAAACCCAAAACCATGATGCCAGCTCCCTACAGAGAACCACAGCACCTCGTCCCCAAGAGGTAATCTCACTATCTGCTATCTCTAGATTACAGGAAAAACACTACAAATACTGCGCTTACCTGATATTTATAGTCGCAGGACAAACCTAAACATCTTGGCAGAAAACGACAAATAAAAATATGGGCGTAGTGATGTGATTTTACTGCCCTTCCTAATTAATCCTGTAGTAATATTAAAAAACTAAATTAGTCTGAATACAGTTAAATGACAGAGATTACATGCTGATATTGTTTTATGCTGTGCAGACAATGAAAAGCTTTTAGAAAATTATTGTATAAAAATATTGTATATTTATTGTATAAAGAATATGTTGTTTTTTTATAAAAATGAATGAATAAACTAAACTAAAGAAAACATTGCGAGGTGTTTTTTTAGAGTTAATTTTTGAATTAGCTCATATCTCATAACAGATGTCTGAACGCTGCTTTGTTTCCAGGGTTGCCACAACTTTTTTCTGTTTTTACTTATGTTGTGTTTCTTACGTGGTTATCAGTTATTATACTGATATCGTTACAAATTCATTGAGAGGAAAACTAAGTTATGTCATCAAGTGATGCATGTTTCACTTGAATCCTTTTCACTAAATATTTGACACAGTTATTTTAAAAGCAGTTGTGTTTGAATAGACATGTTCAGGCTAACTCATGTAATAAGGTGACACTGACTCTTCCTGTCAAACCTAAACAAATAACAGATGAAAACATGTATTTATGGTAACAACCAGTTGGACAGTTTGCACATCCGCCTGAAAGAGACACGGTTCTGAGCAAACCCTTGACAGTTTACAACTAAGTAGGTGTTCTTTACTGTGATTTGTGTATTTAAATCTCATGTACTTGGAGCTGGTGTCACAGTGCCCACTTCGAACAAGGCTGTTCTCACTTATTTCTGCCTCTTTTTTTCTGTGCCAATTTTATTCAGATGCATTCGTTCTCTACAAACAGTTTAAGCACCTGCCCACTGTTTTCCTCCAGGCCAGTGAGTTACCCTGAGAACCACTACAGCTTTTCCCCTGCAGGAGGCGACAGAGGCGTGGTGTACAGAAACCCCTCAGCCAGCGTCTCCTCCCCCTCCTCAGGCCTGGTGGGCCTCGCCACCGTCGGGTCACCTGGAATGACGCCCGGTCCCTTTGTACGCTACAAGCCTTCGCCCGACAGGTGAGGCTCCTCTGCGGTCTCCTCCGTCACCTCGCGGTTCTTGACTCAACATGCCAAACGTTACTCATAACAACTGATTATTGTGCCAGAGGCGGATTTTGTCGGTTTAAGTGAGATGATGGATAAYGTGGCGCGTTCGAGTCTGCAGCGAGAGATGTGCAAACACACCGTCTCCCAGAGAAAGGATCTGTTGTGTGGGTGGCTCTTCCTCGCAGTGTGGAGGTTGATAACATCTCACCCAACCAGAAAAACGTGTTCATTTAACTGCCAACAGGATGCAGAACAGAAACTAAAAATCTCCTCCAGTAATCAAATCTAAACAGGCTAACTTTCTTCACTGATGTATAAGAATCTTCCTGTCCAAACATTTTTTGTTGTAATAATGTGCATATGTATGTATGAATATAGGGCTGCACAATATATCATGATAACAGCCAGTGCAATAAGCACATCTCAAAAAACTGTCAACTACAATAAATGGTTTGCTCAAATGTTTGCAATCATAACCACTTGGTGAGTGGAGATAATTTGCAGTTAGATTTAGATTTGTTCATTTTTATTTAAAGATCTTTAACTTATTTTCACATGCTTTTATTATTTATTTAGAAAACTGAAGGTAAGGGGCATTTTTCAGTGTTTAGAGTATCAGAAAATGTTTCATGGAGCGATTTTTTAAAGTCATTAAGAAACTGTACCGCATGCAGTTTGTTTTACTGATAATACAGCAGCTGTGTGTAGTTGCACTTTTTAAAAATAAAACCATCATGTTAGAATGGAAATGATGGATTAGTTGTTTAGTTGTAAGCACTGTTATTACACATCACAGGTTTTCCTGATATAGTGCAGCCCTATGTGAATATTTTCATTAATCACACACGTCATATATACAGATTTGGATCAGTGCAGCGCCCTCTGCTGTCCTACGAACCCCTCCTCAGTGTGGATATCTTCTCCAGTGGAGAGTCTTCAGGCTTCACCAGTCAAGAAAGCACCATGGAACGCAGCAAAACAGGTACATCAACAGGAATTTAATGAAAGAAGCACACAAAGATTTAGTTAGCAGAAGAATAGCAGCAAAGGCCAGAATGATGACTTAAAAAGCTGGAAAAAAAATCTAAAATCAGCAAAATAGAAGCTGAAGGAAGCTGAAATTAGTCCAATGAAGATAAAAAAAAAAGCAGAACTGGAACAAAACGTAAAAAGTACAATAAACATTTTAATAGGATTTTAAGCATATTAAAGACAGCTTCATTCATTTTCAATGATAAAAACATGGCAGAAAAAGACAAATATGCCTAGGCTAAATAAGAGTATTAATTTGCTGAAGTAAAAGAGTCACAGCAGGAATGTCTTGAAGGAGCTGATCATTTTAGTATTTAAATTGTTAAAACAGTACTGAAATTGCAGAACATGCTGAAAAACATGGAAGAAAAATGAATCTCAGTTGTTTGAAGGCTTTAAAATCATTCACACGATAGGATGATTGAAACCTGCAGGTAAATTGATCCATTTATACACCAGAGAATAACAACATAATCATTCTGTAGCTCCATATCTGCTGTTTGTTAATATTTTCACTGTATATCCTGCAAAGTTTATCATTTGCAAGATTTGAGGTTGATTGAACCTTTCAGGTTGGTTTGTCTTATAGAATAAAGATTTTTGAGTGAGATTTCGTGCAAAGAGGAGGTCTGTGTTTAAATGTGCTATAAGTATTTAATCCTCTTTTGCAACCATGAGTGTAATTTATTTAATCCCGTGTGTGCGTGCTTTCTGTCTAGAACCTCTCTGGCATGTCCCAGCATCATCATCATCTCGAGGACCAGGTGGCGGAGGGGGGCAGAGGAGACTAAACAGACAGGATGTCCCGGGGAAAGACTCACCGAACAGACACTCGAAGGTCGGCCTCATCGTCCGTCTGTTTTATTTGTTTATCCATAACCCACTCTGCCTCGCTGACCGGGTCCATCTGTCTGATGTTCTTGTGTGCCCCACAGGGTGAGACTCAGTACTCCAGCCACTCCAGCAGCAACACTCTGTCCAGCAACGCGTCCAGCAGCCACAGCGACGAGCGCTGGTTCGACGGGGGGCCCGCGGGAGAGCGAGGGGTCGACCTCGTGGATCCCAACCCCGACCTCCTCAACAAAGGAGGCTCCAACGACAGCGGCATCGACGCCTCCACTCCCTACAGCAACTCTCGCCACGGGAACATGTCCAGCAGCCAGCCCCACATCCTCGTGCATGGCTCCGCAGCCTACAGCGTCACCCCAGAGCTGTCTGTGGGGAGGAGCAGCGGCGACGGCGAAACAAAGAGACGAGAATCTTCCCCCGTTTTACCAGCTGCTGCCAATCAGAGCAAAGGATACATGACAAAGACGTTCCCACTTCCTGGTTCGAGTGCTGAGAAAAAAGATCCTTTCAAACCAAGGTAAGACTCCAACGAGACACATTTCTGTTTCAGAAAGCTATCGTTACATTGACAGGACAGATAAGTGCTGATTTTTATCTAAACGTGGAGTCTCAAGAGTTTTCTCATATCTGCAACTTTCAGTGCCACCTCTTGTGTTTCTTTGATTCTTTAAAAAACACAAAGATATGTTTTAGGAGTGCACAAGGCATTACTTCATAATCCCTGTGAAACATACAGATTATTGTGGGAACCCTGCAATTTAAACGCCTACACACACACACACACACACACACACACACACACACANCACACACACACACACACACACACACACACACACACACACACACACACACACACACACACACACACACACACACGCACGCCTGATGTTGGATTAAAGCAATCTGTGTTTAATGTCACCAACCCTAATTCTACAGCCATATAAAGACTTTGCTTTGCTTTCTGCAGCTAACTGTAGTTGTAGTAAAACAAATCACATCTCGTTCTAATTCTAATCTTTTTTGTTTCATTTTATAAAAAATAAACGGGATCTTTATTGGCTGAAACTGAATAGAAATTTCTGTCTGATCAGTTTCTGTTAAAATGATGATTTTGTTTTAATGATTCTTCATCGATCTGTGTCTTTAAAAGGGCGTACACACCACAGGGTTACAAGACTCCCACTTCAGAGAAAGCTCGGCCTGTCCGAGCTTCTACGACCACGCCCACTTCATCTCAAATGAACTCCGCCCCTTTATCCAGCTCTGCCCCCAAGACATTTTACAGAAAAGGCAAACCAGCAGCCCGGCCAACAGAAGATGGCACCTCGTCACACTCGAACACAAAACCTTTCTCCTCCGACAGCAGCAGCAGCAAGAAGTAAGATGTTTGTTCAGATTTGATCATTTTCAAATCTTTAACAAAGTAAAACTGATTCCAACTAAATGCTAAGATGTTTTCCGTGTAAATGTAACCAATGTGCCTAACTCACCTGTTTAACTGAGCTTTTTGTAGTGATGATCCATAAACCGACTTAAGTCTTGTCTCAGCAGGCAGGTGGATACAAACTCCAAAAACGTGTTTGGACAACCTCGGCTCAGAGCGTCACTGAGGGACCTGCGTTCTCCACGCCGGACATATAAGAGCACCGTGGAAGACGACCTGAAGAAGCTGATCATCATGGACGGCCCTGGAGAGATGCTGCAGGGCGATCCGGTGAGGAGCGTGCTCCAGCGTGCGTTATCGTTAACAGTTTTTCTGTCCAGCTCTGACCTCTCTCTTCCTCCCCGCAGTCTCCCAGACACACCTTGCAACGCACTTTTTCTGATGAGTCTCTGTGCAGCGGGCGCAGAGACGCCGGCTTCGCCTGCTCCGAGAGCCAAACGACCCCCGGCGACGTGCTGTTCACCTGCACGCTGCCCACACGCAAACACTCGAGCTCCTCCAACCACTCGCAGGGCAAAAAGAGTGAGTGTTACAAAGACTTTTGCAGAGTTTTTGTTTTTTCATACACTTATTTCCTCTCGTTTTATCCTCAGTGCCGCTGTCTTCATCAGAGTTGTCCCTTACAGAAGTAAAAGACAAAGTTCCCCCCTTGAAGAGACTGGATCCTGGGCTGATGCCCCTCCCTGACACCGCCTGTGGACTGGAGTGGTCCAGCCTGGTTAATGCTGCTAAAGCTTACGAAGGTGAGGAGATTTATCACCCATCCTCGAGTCCCTCGCAGCCTGAACTCTCCACCTGCTACAACCAAACAGCTCAGTAGCACCGTGTTGTGTGTAAAAATGTTTGTTCTGTGCAGCTTTTTGAACGTTTGATCCTGTCTTTGCTGCAGCACAAAGAGCTGTTTCTCTCCTATCACTGACCGAGCCGCAGCCCGGAGGTCCCGAAACGAGACCAGTTAGCAGTCCGGTCCAGTTTCAGACTCCTCAGACACCACGGACCACACCAACGATCAGCAGGTGGGTCCGACTCCATTAGAAAACTGAAACAGGCTGAACTTATAATTAAAACATCTCAGTGCTGCCACCTTGTGGTCGTTTCCTGCACTCAGTGTTTAACTGACTCCTCTCTGTTTTTAATAAACTTGTTTTAGGAGAGTTTCTGTCTGTGATACGCAAACATAATTATTGAAAGTGAAGAGTTTAAACAAGGTTGGAATTATCTAAGTCTAAAGAACATGTGCTGTTTGTGTTTACAGCGATGAGGTGCCCAACAATTTGACAAGTAAACTCTACCAACTAGAACTGATGTTACAACAGCTGAACAACGATCTAGAAAAGGTGAGACAGCTTGTGTGTTTAAAAAAAACATACTTAAAACTTTTGGAACCAACATTATGAGCAGTAACGCAGCAGGAAATGCGTACTGAATGAATCAGACAGTATTTATGCCGTCTTTTCTCATTTTCCTGTTTCTCCACCATCAGGAGAAGCAGGATAAAGCGGCCCTGCTGGCAGAGATGGCGAACCTGAGAGAGAACAACCAGCGCCTGCAGGAGGAGAGCCAGACGGCCAGCAAGCAGCTGCTCAAGTTCAACAAGCTTTTCACCAACGTCAGTCCAGGAAGTGACCACGAGGCCCACGCCCTGACACACAGCAGCGGCTCACAGAGGGAGTGACGGAGCGTCGCAGAAAACTTGTCAAGCCCAGGCTCGCCACAAACCCTCTATACCCATGATTCTTTGCACTCACAGGTGCGGCAGAGGACGCAATGATGTCGACCCCTCAGCTCCCACTGAACTGCCTTAAACCAGAGACGGTGACAAAATAAATAAAGTATCTGGGTTTTTAAAAAATGCAACACCCCTAGAAAGTCTGGGCAGAGACACCCCTCCCTACAACACACACACACTTCACTTCCTGTTCTCTGAGCCCTGTTTATTTTTCTAAACCGAAGTGAAGACGTCTCACTGTACTTATGATGCATAAAAACACGTTACTATGCCAGAGGAGCGAACAGCAGAGGAGATACTCGACTGTTTTAAGGAACACTACGTCTCTGGAGAGGCCTAATACTGTTTCTGCAGCAAACCAGCCAAAAAGATAAACAAAAACAACTCGTACAGACTGCATTTCCCACAATGCACTACAAGTATCGGAAGCTCTACAGATGTGGTGCTGTAGGTACAAATCTCATGCATCATCATCACAGTTGTACTAAAGAGAGGAGAGATGGTACAGAGCTCACTGCAGCACAACTGGTTTTGTGCTCGAGGTGTTTAATTCCGTGTGTGTGTGTGTGTGTGTGTGTGTGTGTGTGTGTGTGTG
>NW_013952746.1:407057-408950 GCF_001266775.1 Austrofundulus limnaeus | reverse complement strand
ATGTAAAATTTTGCTTCCACTTCACAATTGTATACCACTTTGTGTTGGTCTTTCACATTAAATTCCAGTGAAATATATTTATGTTTGTGGTTGTAATRTGACAAAATATGGAAAAGTTCAAGGGGTATGAATACTTTTGCAAACCACTGTATTCTCCTGTCCTCTGTTTACACAGATGAACTGTGGCTCGTGATGGTCGTGTTGATGAGGCGTTCTTGCCACGAACTCAGCGACACATTAACATATCTGTTCCTCCTGTTGTTTCATCTCAGATCTGAACTTAATGGCTCATTAGTTTTGATCCGGTGTGTGAGAGTGAGGACATTTTGAGAAAGAGATAAATAAGAAAAACGCAGATCTAATTAACTTATTTTAAATATAAATATTAAAGAAAGTAAATTAATGCCATACTTGAAAGGAAAGTGTGTGCCTTCTTAGTTTAACTGAACATTTGGCTTGTAGATTCATATTCTTTTAACAAAGAAGCCTTTTTTACAGTAAAGATGTTGTTTTTGGGGCATAACTTAGTTTTTCAGCCCCCCAGATTTAAAAAAAACTCTCAGACGGTTTAGGAGCAAAACTCTTCAAAACACCAATTAGTTACTGTGATTTAATTCCAAATGAAGCCCTGTCACCACAGGGAGCATTTACTGCACATGGAAGTCACTGAACAACACTGAAGCTTTTCCAGAGTGTGTCTGTGTGTGTGTGTCTGTGTGTGTGTGCGCATTTATATACTCTGTAGTGAACCCAAATGATCACAAAAACTATTTCTTCCCTATTGATAATATTGTCTACTATAGCTATTTTTCCTACAGAAACGTGTCTTAGTTTGGATCCTGGTACTTTGTGGATGACTGAGGACAAATCTGAGAGACTTCAAAAAACAAACAATTCTTACTAAAAATCAAATCAGACTGCATCAGTTTGAATTTTCCAACTTACTCAGGTTCCTTAAGATGCTGTTAAGTTACACTAAATCATCACCATCTCAAAGTTTGTGCTGCTGATATGCGTCCCTTTAATATTTCTTATGACTGATATGGAAAAAGTCTAATATGAAACCTCTCAATCTGCCTGTCAGGCCAGAAACAGGCTTTATAAAGTGATCACATTGTCATATTAACAGTTTGTTTTTCCATTAACTCACTAAATGCAAAACGTTGTGATGAGATGTTTTTAACTTTTTACTGATTCCTGCTTTTAAAAAACCAATTTCCTCCTGCTACATGTTGGTCTTGTAAACACATCAACTTTAACGTCACGTCTTTGTTTGATCCTCTACATGATGATGTTTTTGTACTTTTCCATTTAAATTGTACACTCGGATCATTCTGCTGTCGGACCTCAGCAGCTGCAGCTCCTGTTTCAGGTTTACCGTGTAGGAAATCTTTCATCCACGCAGCTTTGAGACGTGTTGCTGTGATTTTAATTAGTCTTACGTTTGCTTTTGTAAAAGGCTAGAGGTTTCTTTTTATAAATGTACAAATACATGATCATGTTATGTATAATTTTAAGCTATTTAAGGTATACACAAATTTGCTGTTGAACAACTTAGTGATGTTTTTTTTTCTTTTGAATTTTTTTTTATATATAATTTATTTTTTGAACATGTTGGCCACTGTTGCAGAAAGTAGTTGAGATGAAAAGGTACTGTTTTTACCTTTGATTTGTATGTTTCCTGTTTATTTCTGTGGAAAGGTGCAGGCTGCAGAGATGAAATTTTTTCTTTGGGTTGTAATAACTTGTACATTTAAAAGTGTAAATTATGTTTTCATTATTTTATAAAAAAATTATTAAAATAACCTTGTTTATTTTGAAGTCATTGAATTTTATATTAACTTTAAGGCTACTTCAACCAGTTCCGAGATTCGTTAAAATCCAGCCACTGAC
>NW_013952746.1:402329-405487 GCF_001266775.1 Austrofundulus limnaeus | reverse complement strand
ATATATGGATGTCTTTTAAAAACAGCATTCCTCTTTATTAAAAATTCAAATTATTTGAAGTTAGAAACATCAAAAATATACCTACAAATAAACATTAGAACCTCTATTTGAGACGGTATTTGGAAAACCATTTCTAGAAAAGAATTTGATTAACATTTAGCATTTCAGATTGATTCTACTACTGAAGTCTAACCTCCATAAGAAATTTCTTCAGATCTAAATTAAACACTGGTTAACTCAAACAACTTTTTATTTTTAAAAAACAGGTTTATTTCAAAACATAAAAATACATTCCTGTAAAACGATCTTTTGTTCTGTGCGGTTAAAAGTTTTGTTCTGTACATTTTAGCAAGCATGAACGAAGTGAACTGTTTCTGGAGTGATGAGAACATCATCATCAGGCACGTCGTGTTAAGACCCGCAGGCGAGACACTCGTCTCTGTTCTCCAGAGAACACACCATGGCAGCTTTGTTCCTCTCCTTCATCTCCTGCTCCGAGGCCTTGCTCCGCTGCGTCTCCATCAGCTTCTCCTTGTTCAGGGTGAACTGGATCGGGCTGGCGGCGGGCTTCGTCCTAAGATAATACATTCCTGTCTTCAAGCCCTGCGATGAGAGAACCAGCAGAGTCAGTCGTTGCTTTTAGTTCCCCCCCACCTCCACTCGTTGCCTCAGGTAACTCACCTGCTTCCAGCCGTAGAAGTGCATGCTGGTCAGTTTGCCGTAGTTTGGCTCTGCGATGTGGATGTTCAGCGACTGGCTCTGGTCGATGTAGGCGCCACGGTCGGCAGCCATCTTTAGCACAGTCTTCTGGGAGATTTCCCAAACGGTTTTATACAGCTGCTTTAGATCAGCAGGGATCTCACTGATGTCCTGTCAAAATAAGATAAAAACAATCCAGCTTGTTTTAATACAGCTTAAAAGAAAAAAGTAAACGTCTGTAAATGTGAAGTTTCTCATCACCTGAATGGAGCCGTTGTTGGCGATCAGCTTGTTCTTCATCTCCTCGTTCCACAGCCCCCTCTCCGTCAGGTCTTTGAGCAGATGAGGGTTGACGATCTGGAACTCTCCGGAGAGGACCCTGCGGGTGTAGATGTTGCTGGTGTACGCCTCGATGGACTCGTTGTTGCCCAGGATCTGGGCGGTGGACGCCGTGGGCATCGGCGCCAGCAGCAGGCTGTTTCTCACGCCGTGCTTGGCGATCTTCTCCTTCAGCAGCTTCCAGTCCCACAGGTCAGTCGGCGTCTTGTCCCACATGTCGTACTGCAGGATGCCCCTGCTGACGGGCGAGCCTTCGTACGTCTCGTAGGGGCCCAGTTTGGCCGCGAGCTCGCAGCTGGCCTCCAGAGCGGCGTAGTAGATGGTCTCAAACATCTGGATGTTGAGCAGCTGAGCCTCCGGACTTTCAAAGGGGTAACGCATCAAGATGAAGGCGTCTGCTAAACCCTGGACTCCGATTCCGATCGGCCTGTGGCGTTTGTTGGACATCTCGGCCTCGGGGACCGGGTAGTAGTTGATTTCAATGATCTTGTTCAAGTTTTTGACTATCACTTTGGTCACAGATGCCAGTTTTTTAAAGTCATAAGTGCGCTCAGGCGTGACGTACATGTTGAGAGCGATGGATGCCAGATTGCAAACTGCCACCTCGTCGGCGCTGGTGTATTCCACGACCTCCGTGCACAAGTTGCTGCACTTGATGGTGCCCAGATTCTGCTGGTTGCTCTTCCTGTTGCACGCGTCTTTGTACAACATGTACGGCGTTCCGGTCTCCGTCTGGGACTCTATGATGGCGTACCAAAGCTGCTGAGCTTTCACCACACGCTTCACCCTCCCTTCCTTCTCGTATGTAGTGTACAGCTTCTCAAACTCCTCCCCCCAGCACTCGTCGAGCCCCGGACACTCGTTGGGACACATCAGAGACCAGTCCTGGTTGCTCTCCACTCGCTTCATGAACAGGTCGGGGATCCACAGGGCATAGAAAAGGTCTCTGGCTCTCTGCTCCTCCTTGCCAGTGTTCTTCTTCAGCTCTAGGAAGTCAAACACGTCAAAATGCCAAGGCTCCAAGTACATGGCGAAGGCCCCGGGTCTTTTGTTGCCACCTTGATCGACGTAGCGAGCGGTGTTGTTGTAAACTCTCAGCATGGGAACCAGCCCGTTGGAGTTCCCGTTGGTACCGGCGATGTAGCTCCCAGTGGATCTGATGCAGCTGACCGCTACGCCAATGCCTCCGGCAGACTTGGAAATGAGGGCGCACTGCTTCAGGGTGTCGTAGATGCCTTCGATGCTGTCGTCTTTCATGGCGAGCAAGAAGCAGCTGGACAGCTGCGGCCGATTGGTTCCTGCGTTGAAGAGAGTCGGAGAGGCGTGAGTGAACCACTTCTCTGACAGCAGATTGTACGTCTCGATGGCCGCTTCGATGTCGGTCCCGTGGATCCCAACAGACACCCTCATGAGCATGTGCTGCGGGCGCTCGGCCACCTTGCCGTTGATTTTCAGCAGATAGGAGCGCTCCAGAGTCTTGAATCCGAAGAAGTTGTAGGAGAAATCTCTGTCATAAATGATGGCGGAGTTGAGGCGGTCTTTGTTCTCCAGAACGATGTGCAGCGTGTCTTTGGAGATCATGGGGGAGTGGCGTTGGTTCAAAGGGTTGATGTAGTTGTACAGGTCCTCCATCACGTCGCTGAACACCTTCTTGGTCTCTTTGTGCAGGTTTGAGACAGCGATCCTCGCAGCGAGGATGGCATAGTCGGGGTGTTTGGTCGTCAGCGTGGCAGCAATCTCAGCTGCTAGCGTGTCGAGCTCCACGGTGGTGACGCCGCTATACAGACCTTGGATCACCTTCATGGTGATCTGAGCCGGGTCCACAAACTCAGAGTTCAGGCCATAGCAAAGCTTCTGGATACGAGAGGTGATTTTATCGAACATGACACGCTCATGGCGGCCATCTGTAAAAGATAGAAATACAGAAACACATAGTAGTGACCTCAGCAATGGAAGATGTGAAATACATACCAGATATTACTATTCTTTCCTAGTTTCATAACTTTGTATTCTTACAAAAAGAAAAAAATTGTATAGGTCTTCTGGACGGGTTCTTCTCTAATAAAACGTTTCGTCTCTCTTCCAAGAGACTTCTTCAGTCTGAGAGTTTCAGGCAAAAT